>NW_027189145.1:2377072-2561001 GCF_040958095.1 Procambarus clarkii | reverse complement strand
CCCCCCCCCCCCCCAAATAAAAATTGTCATACTGTACTAGAAATAAAAGCAGCTTGTATAAGTGACATACTGTCCAGTCCTGTTTTATTCTGTTTTCGGTCCTCTGGCTTAATCTGTTAAGTTAGGAGATGACATTTTAAATTAACCGTTTTCTTGACATTTTCAACCTAAGAGGGTGGCCTGCATAGTAATCCTAATGTGGAACATAACAATGAATCTCTAATCTCTAGAAAAAAGATACCGAGTGCTTATATGTGTTGAGAGAGAGAGAGAGAGAGAGAGAGAGAGAGAGAGAGAGACACAGACAGACAGACAGACAGACAGACAGACAGACAGACAGACAGACAGACAGACAGACAGACAAGACAGACAGACAGACAGACAGACAGACAGAGACTGAGAGAGAAACACACACAGACAGTTTCATAAATATTCTCATTTTATAGCTATTTGCTTTCAGTGGCAGAGGTTTTTGTTATAATAGTATTGGTGTCTAACACTCACAATCTCTTTAGAAATTAAAGTGTGGCTCCAATGGAGCCGAGTTTGTTGGTTTGAGGCCAAGCCACCACCACAGGGCAGTAAGTAAGCCGTTTACTTGGAGGAGGTGTACTTGGTGACGGCCTTAGTGCCCTCAGAGACGGCGTGCTTGGCCAGTTCTCCGGGCAACAGGAGCCTTACAGCCGTCTGGATCTCCCGACTGGTAATGGTGGAACGCTTGTTGTAGTGGGCCAGGCGAGAAGCCTCGGCGGCGATGCGCTCGAAGATGTCGTTCACGAACGAGTTCATGATCGACATGGCTTTGGAAGAGATACCAGTGTCGGGGTGGACCTGCTTCAGCACTTTGTAGATGTAGATGCTGTAGCTCTCCTTCCTCCTGCGCTTCTTTTTCTTATCGCCCTTGGCAATGGCCTTCTGGGCCTTTCCGGCCTTCTTGGCAGCCTTTCCAGATGCCTTGGGTGGCATGATGATGCTCGTGCTGGCTGGCGTTGCGATACAATAATGAACTTTTGCGCGAGGCGAGCTTTCCTTTTATATCCCGCTCGCGACTCAGCTCAGAGCGGGTCGCGTGGCGGAGCGCGCTGATTGGTCAGTGGCGGGCTCCCTTGATCCTGAGCGGGGTATATAACACGAAGCTCGATCTGCGGGGCGGCATTAAAACACCACAAACCCACAACAGCAGCAGCAATGTCAGGACGCGGCAAGGGAGGCAAAGTGAAGGGCAAGTCAAAGTCTCGCTCCAGCAGGGCCGGACTTCAGTTCCCCGTGGGCAGAATTCACCGTCTGCTGCGTAAGGGCAACTACGCCGAACGCGTCGGTGCTGGCGCTCCTGTCTACCTGGCAGCCGTCATGGAATACCTCGCTGCCGAAGTTCTCGAGCTCGCCGGTAACGCCGCACGTGACAACAAGAAGACCCGTATCATCCCACGTCACTTGCAGTTGGCCATCCGCAACGACGAAGAACTCAACAAACTTCTGTCTGGCGTAACCATTGCACAGGGAGGTGTTCTTCCAAACATTCAGGCAGTTCTTTTGCCAAAGAAGACAGAGAAGAAGTAAGCACTTCTGCCACCCACCGCGACAAATACTATAACCAGGCTCCATCCGGAGCCACACACACTTTAATAGAGAGATTCAAGTAGACAATCAACTTTCAAACATTAATAATAACATTTATATTGATTTCATTTGGAATGTGTACATAACAAACAAACAAAACAAAATTATAGGGGATATTCAGCATCACTTGGAATATTAACCAATCATATAAATCCAATATAATTTTATATTTTACTTTAAGCGAGGAATTCTTATTCTATCAATTTTTAATCATACAAATGAACAAAAGCAATTCTTCACTAGACGTAAAATGAATAAATGATCAAGGTTTTAATGTGTTTCATGAATATATATATATATATATATATATATATATATATATATATATATATATATATATATATATATATATATATATATATATATAATATAATATAATATATATATATAATATTTGTGAACCAGAATATGTTTGAGCAGCAGCGATCGTGCCATTGGCCACAGTGCAACAATTCAAATAATTTAAAGGGCCTGCTCGGGTATATAAGAAAGGCTGGGAGACTGGGGCGGGTGGTGGGTGATGAGTGATGGTGTGGTGTGTGTGGTGTGTGGTGTGGTGTGTGTGGTGTGGTGTGGTGTGGCGTGGTGTGGTGTGGTGTGGTGTTAAGAGTTGATTTACGGCCGGCCGCAGCCGCCAGCCAGCCAGCCAGCAGCCAGCTGCAGCCAAGGCAGGGCAGGGCAAGGCAAGGCAATGACAGGCAAGACGAGGCAAGACGAGGCAAGACGAGGCAAGACGAGGCAAGGCTAGGCAAGGCAGGCAGGCAGGCAGTCAGCCACTCCCACTTTGTATTTATATGCATTCAATTTATATTCAAACATTATATATGTTAAGGGCCTTGTTTTAGTGTTTATTTTAAAAATGACAAACATCGAGTCGTTTTACCAGTCCTTTAGCGTTAACATTTTAAAACTGAACAGAAATCACCTTTTCTGGATATATCAAATATCGAATCCGCTTAATGTGCCTACAATTCAATCATTCAAAAAATACATAATTTACATCATGCATATAATATGCAATGTTGTTCATGATGCTCAAACAAACAATACATTAATTTAGTGTCATCATTAAAATCATACATTTTATTATCTCATTCGTATAAAAAAAAAAACTTTGTGAGAAGGCGTTGGTATTGGCTGGCAGTTGCGGGTTATTTCAACTGTTCCATTAGGTGGTGGTGGTGATGGTGGTTGGTGGGGGAGGGGGGTGCCCTCCTGGATTTGGGGTGGAAGAGAGAGTTGGGTATCTCCAGAATGCCCACTTAACCAGGAACACTTTCATAATACGGAGGCCGCTGTATGTCCAGGCAGGAAGTAGATACAGGGAAGTTAAGCATACTTGCTACCAAGGGTCTGTGAGTACATTGGCTGGGGCCAGCGTGAGAGACAGAGGGAGACGCCAGCAACCATCTGACCTCTGGGGTCAACCGGCGCGATGGAGAGTAACAGCTATGATGTGGTCGTGACATGTTCATGACGTCACCTCTCCTACTGATCATCGAACGGTCAATATGATTGGTTCCCGCTATTTGCTGCAATGCTATTGGTCAAATTGTAACTCTTTTGTGTTGTGTGCCACAAGATGCTCTGAGGAAAAAGCATTCACGCGAGGGAGCCCTTACACAAAGGACGTGTCCTGTTCTGTCTATCGGCCAATAGACTGAACACCATCCATTCCTCACCGTCAAGTTAACTCAGTGTCTTTTCGATATACCCACACTCGCCCAGCATCATGATTGTGAATATATTGTTCAGAAGCCTATAGTGACAAAATCACCAGAGCGAAACAGACTGGTATCAGGTAACCCCTGGTGACAAAGATCGTTTTGAGTGACCTAGAGTGAACTAAGGCATTGCCGCTGCCTAAGTAACCTGTGTGTGACTTTTCCACAAGTGTACCTACATGGTACCACAGCCGCCACTCTGTCCAGAGCGTGTAGCTTGTACCTCAGTACCTCGAGGCGCCCGCCGCCGCCCTCACTGTATTACATGACGTCACCACCTTACTCACCGCCAGTGCCAGTGTGTGTGCGTGTGTCTGTCTGTTAAGCATACAGCACACCCTACTGCGAGTACCCTCCGTGTCTACGAGCGAAACCAGCTATCAGGCCACCTATGAGTGCTTGTATAAATGTGCCTGAGGGAGTGAGTAAAGAGAGATACCTTATCTGTAAGTACAAGATCTTGTCATTGTTTCATTGTGTCTGTGTTGATCTGAGGTATCAACCACAGTTCTCACCTTCTTATACCTGTCACAGGTTATAGGTGAATCGACGGTATGTGCGTGTTATCTGTGTGGTATCACGACATTTCGCTCGTCTGTGAATGTGAGCTTCACATACACCACACATTTAGTATTGTGTGATTATTATGGTGCATGTTATTGCCTGTCCCATTGACAGTGTATTTGTGATTTATTGCATATCATCATTACCGAGTATCCGGTTGGAACTCTTGTGATCCCTTTGCATACCGGCAGTTAGGTTGCCGTGTTAATGATTGGCTGTCAATTGTGTTAAGTTAGGTAACTCCACGAGTGGATCCGAGTCGATTAGCCAGACGTCAAGAGTCTCGCTAATGCAACCATAGCCTTTCTGACGCCAATCTACAGTAAATCAAGCACCCTTTGTATTAGTGGTTAAGTTAGTAAATAAACTACTGTTAAACTTTATGCGGTGTTTCCGGTGAACCACTTCTGAATACTGCCAACATTACTCAAGCCTCCAGCTCTAGGTGTCTTCAACACCGAGTTGCCTATATTCACTAAACTATAAATGTGATGAGGACCCTAGGAGTCCCTTAAAGTGTTAAATCATTGAGGAGATTCCAACGATCAACGTGGAGCAGGACCAGGTGAGGCTAGTCTGAGAAGAGACCCTCAAGGACTCTAACTCGACTTTGCTCCCAGGCCCTGTATGGTTGCTCTCGTATTTTCTATTCTGCTAATTCCGACAGTTTCGTGAAGCGTCTGCCACATGTACATTGGCGACGTACGCATTGCAGTCGTGAAAGCAAAAAAGAAAACCCCCACAAGGGCACTCTTGCCTGTCGCAGTTGCTGGACCACTATGATATGGCATTAGATGCTATGGAAGACAAACAAAACGCTGATGTAATTTACACAGATTTCGCAAAAGCCTTTGATAAATGTGACCATGGTGTTATTGCACATAAAATGCGTTCAAAAGGAATTACCGGAAAAATAGGCAGATGGATCTACAATTTCTTGACTAATAGAACCCAATGTGTAATAGTCAACAAAATAAAATCCAGCCCATCAACCGTGAAGAGCTCAGTCCCCCAGGGTACTGTGCTTGCTCCAGTACTTTTTCTCATCCTCATATCGGACATAGACAAGAACACAACCTATAGCACTGTATCATCCTTTGCAGATGACACTAGGATCTTCATGAGAGTAGGCAACATAGAGGACACGGCAAACCTCAATCAGATGTAGATCAGGTCTTTCTATGGGCTACAGAAAATAATATGGTGTTTAACAAAGATAAGTTCCAGCTCATGCACTACGGAAAAAGTGAAAATATAAAAAGGGAAACCACTTACAAAACTCAGGCAAATCATAACATAGAACGAAAAGGCAATTAAGGATCTGGGTGTACTCATGTCGGAAGACCTTACCTTTAATCCTTAAACCGCGCAAATCATATATATATGATATCAGTGACAAAACCGAAACCGCACACATCATATATATATGATTTCGTGTCAAGCGCTATAATTTAAACGCCCCGCCTGGGATAGGGGCAGCTATAGTACAGCCACAACCGATAATTGCCAGATGCCACCTAGAAAAAAACCCAGGCCAACATTCTTAGGTGTTAGAGCGTCAGTATTGAGCAAGCCACCAAGGCTGGCGAACGCAGCACGAGCTCACAGCACCGCTGTTCAGCTTGTGACCACAGCATCGCCTACAAATGGCGTAATATATATGATACTGCTATTATTTAGCAGTGATAGTATTACTGAAGCCCCCTGACAGTGATAAAACTGACCAGGATTCTGATTATAGCAGGATTGTGGTGATATTTAGCGCTGTGCTCCATGGAGGGAGGAGTAAGTCTGTGGAGGGAGGGCTGTGGCGTTGTCTTCTGACTGTGTGGCCACCATTTATTGACTGCACTCACCATACCAGCTTAGTGGTTCGCTATGGTGAACACAAATGTTGATACTTATAAATAACGTGTGTATAGAGTGTAATAACAGCGACAGGAGTAGGTTGGGAGCCGCCATTTTGGTGAGGGAGATACCTCGTCTGCACGATTTGTCATGTTGTTTACTGGTGGCCACTATGGTCTTTGGGCACCATACCAGCTTATTTGTACAGGTATGGTGAATAAAACAGGTTGATACTTATATATAATGTGTGTATATAGCGTAATAACACCAAACAATATTGTTGGAGAAATATTAGTGCATCTGGCCTTGAGGGCGGCCGCCGACCAGCTGAGTGTGTGAGTAGCTAAGTCTTTGTGCCTTTACTTCACCATACAAGCTTAGATGTACAGTTATGGTGAACAAAACACTGTAAATACGTATATTATATATAAAGTCTGTGTATAGTGAATATATGCAAACACAGTATTGTGAGAGGAGAATGAGGGCAGAGTGAGGTGGTGTTGAGGAGGGAGTTGCAGTGTGTAGCGGTCACTCCTCGTTGCTTTTTGACTCACAAGACCAACTTAGTAGTTCGTTATGGTAAACCAAACATGCAGATACTTATACATAACCTGTGTATATAGTGTAACAACAGCAAAACTATTTGTTTATTGTTTTATGAACATAATAACTTGAATCACTAATATGCACATCATAATTTTGAGTACAGCGATGGTTCACACATTTTATTATATAAATATACCACAAATTCACTGTATGGAATAATATTTACTGCCAATAAAAACTAAGAAAAAAATCAGAGACATTGAAATAATTAGGTAATAATATATTTGTGGGCAACTGCCGGCCTGACAGCTCGAAGCGGAGTAGACCTCGTCTGGCGAAGGCTCTGTCAACACCCCTTTTTTTGCTACACTTCCCTACCCTATTGCGGCTAAAATATGCCACCTACGATTTTTTTGTTATTTTGTCCGTGATCAGGAAACAAAAATGAACACTTCTATAAGACGAAAGAATTTTTTTTTTTTTTTTTTTTTTTTTTTTTTTTTTTTTTTTTTTTTTTGCGCCTGTGGGCATTAGATGCTATGGAAGACAAACAAAATGCTGATGTAATTTACACAGATTTCGCAAAAGCCTTTGATAAATGTGACCATGGTGTTATTGCACATAAAATGCGTTCAAAAGGAATTACCGGGAAAATAGGCAGATGGATCTACAATTTCCTGAATAGCAGAACCCAATGTGTAATAGTCAACAAAATAAAATCCAGCCCATCAACCGTGAAGAGCTCAGTCCCCCCAGGGTACTGTGCTTGCTCCAGTACTTTTTCTCATCCTCATATCGGACATAGACCAGAACACAACCTATAGCACTGTATCATCCTTTGCAGATGACACTAGGATTTTCATGAGAGTTGGCAACATAGAGGACACGGCAAACCTCCAATCAGATGTAGATCAGGTCTTTCTATGGCTACAGAAAATAATATGGTGTTTAACGAGGATAAGTTCCAGCTCATGCGCTACGGAAAAATTAAAATATAAAAACAGAAACCACGTACAAAACTCAGGCAAATCATAACATAGAACGAAAAGGCAATGTAAAGGACCTGGGTGTACTCGTGTCAGAAGACCTTACCTTTAAAGAACACAATAAAGTAGCCGTCACAACTGCAAGAAAAATGACAGGTTGGGATAACAAGAACTTTTCACACTAGAGATGCTATACCGATGATGATACTTTTCAAAACGCTTGTGCTCTCTAGAGTAGAGTACTGCTGCACAACGGACAGCCCCTTTCAAGCTGGAGGAAATTGCTGACCTGGAGAGCGTGCAGAGATCCTTTACTGCTAGAATCCACTCAGTAAAACATCTAAATTACTGGGACCGACTAAAGAGCCTAAATCTGTACTCCCTTGAGCAGGCGGGAGAGATACATAATAATTTACACGTGGAAAATAATTGAGGGGCTGGTCCCAAATCTGCACACAGAAATAACATCACATGAGACCAGGAGGCATGGCAGGATGTGCAGAATACCCCCGTTGAAAAGCAGAGGTGCAACAGGTACTCTGAGAGAGAACTCTATCAACATCAGAGGCCCGAGACTGTTCAATACGCTTCCACTACACATAAGGGGCATAACTGGCCGACCCCTCACAGTGTTCAAGAGAGAACTGGATAAGCACCTCCAAAGGATACCTGATCAACCAGGCTGTGACTCATACGTCAGGCTGTGAGCAGCCGCGTCTAACAGCCTGGTTGATCAGTCCAGCAACCAGGAGGCCTGGTCGACGACCGGGTCACGGGGACACTAAGCCCCGGAAGCACCTCAAGGTAACCTCAAGGTAAAGTGGGTGTGAATTCCATTTGGGCCCCTAGCGGTTTGAGGGTTAAAGAACATAATAAAGTTGCAGTCACAACTGCAAGAAAAATGACAGGTTGGATAACAAGAACTTTTCACACTAGAGATGCTGTACCGATGATGATACTTTTCAAAACGCTTGTGCTCTCTAGAGTCGAGTACTGCTACACAATGACAGCCCCTTTCAAAGCTGGAGAAATTGCTGACCTAGAGAGCGTGCAGAGATCCCTTACTGCTAGAATCCACTCGTTAAAACATCTAAACTACTGGGACCGACTAAAGAGCCTAAATCTGTTTTCCCTTGAGCGCAGGCGGGAGAGATAAATTTCTATACGTGGAAAATAATTGAGGGGCTGGTCTTAAACCTGCACACAGAAATAACATCACATGAGACCAGAAGGCATGGCAGGATGTGCAGAATACCTTCGTTGAAGAGCAGAAGTGAAACAGGTACTCTGAGAGAGAACTCTATCAACATCAGAGGCCCGAGACTGTTCAACACGCTGCTACTACACATAGGGGGATAACTGGCAGACCCCTCACAGTGTTCAAGAGAGAACTTGACAAACACCTCCAAAGGATACCTGATCAACCAGGCTGTGACTCATATGTCAGGCTGCGAGCAGCCGTGTCCTAACAGCCTGGTTGATCAGTCCAGCAACCAGGTGGCCTGATCGACGACCGGGCCGCTAAGCCTCGGAAGCACCTCAAGGTAACCTCAAGGAGGTTATCTTAACATCATTTCGGGGCTTAGCGTCCCCACGGCCCGGTCCTCGACCAGGCCTCCATTTTGTTACACACCCCGAGGAAGCAACCTGTACCAGCTGTCTACCTCCCAGGTACCTCTTTACTGCTAGGTAACAGGTGCATCAGGTGAAAGAAACTTTTTGCCCATTTTTCTATGCCTCCACCGGGAATCGAACCCGGAACCTCAGGACTACGAATCCGAAGCGCTGTCTAGTCAGCTGTCAGGCGCCAGGACCCTGCAGACTCTTCCGACCAGCTGCCAAGCTCTTTCACACTCTTCCAGAAAGATGCAATATACAGTACCATAGTGTGTGAAAAATCCCAACATTGAATGCAATGAAATGACTCCTCCTGGACGAGCCCCAGTGGCTCCCTCTCAGGGAGGGAGGGAGTCAGTCAGGAAGGGAGGGAGGGAGTCGGTGAGGGAGGGAGTCGGTGAGGGAGTCGGTCATGAAGGAAAGGAGGGAGGGAGTCGGTCAGGAAGGGAAGGAGGGAGTCGATCAGGAAGAGAGGGAGGGAGTCGGTCAGGAAGGGAGGGAGTCAGTCAGGAAGGGAGGGAGTCAGTCAGGAAGGGAGGGAGGGAGTCGGTCAGGAAGGGAGGGAGTCGGTCAGGAAGGGAAGGAAAGAGTCGATCAGGAAGAGAGGGAGGGAGTCGGTCAGGAAGGGAGGGAGGGAGTCGGTCAGGAAGGGAGGGAGTCGGTCAGGAAGGGAGGGAGGGAGGGAGTCGGTCAGGAAGGGAAGGAGGGAGGGAGGG
Source organism: Procambarus clarkii (assembly GCF_040958095.1). Lineage (NCBI taxonomy): Eukaryota > Metazoa > Arthropoda > Malacostraca > Decapoda > Cambaridae > Procambarus > Procambarus clarkii. Next base: position 2,551,380 of record NW_027189145.1, on the reverse strand, counting down.
AGGGAGGGAGTCGGTCAGGAAGGGAGGGAGGAAAGGAGGGAGGGGGTCGGTCAGGAAGGGAGGGAGTCAGTCAGGAAGGGAGGGAGGGAGTCGGTCAGGAAGGGAGGGAGTCGGTCAGGAAGGGAAGGAAAGAGTCGATCAGGAAGAGAGGGAGGGAGTCGGTCAGGAAGGGAGGGAGGGAGTCGGTCAGGAAGGGAGGGAGGGAGTCGGTCAGGAAGGGAGGGAGTCGGTCAGGAAGGGAGGGAGGGAGTCGGTCAGGAAGGGAAGGAGGGAGTCGATCAGGAAAAGAGGGAGGGAGGGAGTCGGTCAGGAAGGGGAGGGAGGGAGGGAGGGAGGGAGTCGGTCAGGAAGGGAGGGAGGAAAGGAGGGAGGGGGTCGGTCAGGAAGGGAGGGAGGAAGTCGGTCAGGAAGGTAGGGAGGGAGGGAGTCGGTCAGGAAGGGAGGGAGGGAGGGAGTCGGTCAGGAAGAGGAGGGAGGGAGGGAGGGAGGGAGTCGGTCAGGAAGGGAGGGAGGGAGTCGGTCAGGAAGGGAGGGAGGGAGGGAGTCGGTCAGGAAGGGAGGGAGGGAGTCGGTCAGGAAAGGAGGGAGGGAGGGAGTCGGTCAGGAAGGGAGGGAGGGAGTCGGTCAGGAAGGGAGGGAGTCGGTCAGGAAGGGATGGAGGGAGTCGGTCAGGAAGGGAAGGAGGGAGGGAGGGAGTCGATCAGGAAGGGAAGGAGGGAGGGAGTCGATCAGGAAGGGAGGGAGGAAGTCAGTCAGGAAGGGAAGGAGGGAGGGAGTCGGTCAGGGAGGGAGGGAGGGAGGGAGGGAGGGAGGGAGGGAGGGAGAGGGAGTCGGTCAGGGGAGGGAGGGAGGGAGTCGGTCAGGAAGGGAGGGAGGGTGTCGGTCAGGAAGGGAGGGAGGGAGTCGGTCAGGAAGGGAGGGAGGGAGGGTGTTGGTCAGGAAGGGAGGGAGGGAGTCGGTCAGGAAGGGAAGGAGGGAGGGAGTCGGTCAGGAAGGGAGGGAGGGAGGGAGTCGGTCAGGAAGGGAGGGAGGGAGGGAGGGAGTCGGTCAGGAAGGGAGGGAGGGAGTCAGTCAGGAAGGGAGGGAAGGAGTCGGTCAGGAAGGGAGGGAGGGAGTCGGTCAGGAAGGGAGGGAGGGAGGGAGTCGGTCAGGAAGGGAGGGAGGGAGGGAGGGAGTCGGTCAGGAAGGGAGGGAGGGAGGGAGTCGGTCAGGAAGGGAGGGAGGGAGTCGGTCAGGAAGGGAGGGAGGGAGTCGGTCAGGAAGGGAGGGAGGGAGGGAGTCGGTCAGGAAGGGAGGGAGGGAGGGAGTCGATCAGGAAGGGAGGGAGGGAGGGAGTCGATCAGGAGGGGAAGGAGGGAGGGAGTCGATCAGGAAGGGAAGGAGGGAGGGCGTCAGTCAGGGAGGGAGTCGGTCAGGAAGGGAGGGAGGGAGTCGGTCAGGAAGGGAGGGAGAGAGTCGGTCAGGAAGGGAGGGAGGGAGTCGGTCAGGAATGGAAGGAGGGAGGGAGTCGGTCAGGAAGGGAAAGAGGGAGGGAGTCGGTCAGGAAGGGAAAGAGGGAGGGAGTCGGTCAGGAAGGGAGGGAGGGAGGGAGTCGGTCAGGAAGGAAGGGAGGGAGGGAGGGTGTCGGTCAGGAAGGGAAGGAGGGAGGGAGTCGGTCAGGAAGGGAAAGAGGGAGGGAGTCGGTCAGGAAGGGAAAGAGGGAGGGAGTGGGTCAGGAAGGGAAGGGAGGGAGGGTGTCAGTCAGGAAGGGAAGGAGGGAGGGAGTCGGTCAGGAAGGAAGGGAGGGAGGGAGGGTGTCGGTCAGGAAGGGGAGGGAGGGAGGGTGTCGGTCAGGAAGGGGAGGGAGGGAGGGTGTCGGTCAGGAAGGGAAGGAGGGAGGGAGTCGGTCAGGAAGGGAAAGAGGGAGGGAGTCGGTCAGGAAGGGAGGGAGGGAGGGAGGGAGTCGGTCAGGGAGGGAGGGAGGGAGGGAGTCGGTCAGGAAGGGAAGGAGGGAGGGAGTTGGTCAGGAAGGGAGGGAGGGAGGGAGTCGGTCAGGGAGGGAGGGAGGGAGGGAGTCGGTCAGGGAGGGAGGGAGGGAGTCGGTCAGGGAGGGAGGGAGGGAGTCGGTCAGGGAGGGAGGGAGTCGGTCAGGAAGGGAAAGAGGGAGGGAGTCGGTCAGGAAGGGAGGGAGGGAGGGAGGGAGTCGGTCAGGAAGGGAGGGAGGGAGGGAGTCGGTCAGGAAGGGAGGGAGGGAGTCGGTCAGGAAAGGAGGGAGGGAGGGAGTCGGTCAGGAAGGGAGGGAGGGAGTCGGTCAGGAAGGGAGGGAGTCGGTCAGGAAGGGAGGGAGGGAGTCGGTCAGGAAGGGAAGGAGGGAGGGAGGGAGTCGATCAGGAAGGGAAGGAGGGAGGGAGTCGATCAGGAAGGGAGGGAGGAAGTCAGTCAGGAAGGGAAGGAGGGAGGGAGTCGGTCAGGGAGGGAGGGAGGGAGGGAGGGAGGGAGTCGGTCAGGGAGGGAGGGAGGGAGTCGGTCAGGAAGGGAGGGAGGGTGTCGGTCAGGAAGGGAGGGAGGGAGGGAGTCGGTCAGGAAGGGAGGGAGGGAGGGTGTTGGTCAGGAAGGGAGGGAGGGAGTCGGTCAGGAAGGGAAGGAGGGAGGGAGTCGGTCCGGAAGGGAGGGAGGGAGGGAGTCGGTCAGGAAGGGAGGGAGGGAGGGAGGGAGTCGGTCAGGAAGGGAGGGAGGGAGTCAGTCAGGAAGGGAGGGAAGGAGTCGGTCAGGAAGGGAGGGAGGGAGTCGGTCAGGAAGGGAGGGAGGGAGGGAGTCGGTCAGGAAGGGAGGGAGGGAGGGAGGGAGGGAGTCGGTCAGGAAGGGAGGGAGGGAGGGAGTCGGTCAGGAAGGGAGGGAGGGAGGGAGGGAGTCGGTCAGGAAGGGAGGGAGGGAGGGAGTCGATCAGGAAGGGAGGGAGGGAGGGAGTCGATCAGGAGGGGAAGGAGGGAGGGAGTCGATCAGGAAGGGAAGGAGGGAGGGCGTCAGTCAGGGAGGGAGTCGGTCAGGAAGGGAGGGAGGGAGTCGGTCAGGAAGGGAGGGAGGGAGTCGGTCAGGAAGGGAGGGAGAGAGTCGGTCAGGAAGGGAGGGAGGGAGTCGGTCAGGAATGGAAGGAGGGAGGGAGTCGGTCAGGAAGGGAAAGAGGGAGGGAGTCGGTCAGGAAGGGAAAGAGGGAGGGAGTCGGTCAGGAAGGGAGGGAGGGAGGGAGTCGGTCAGGAAGGAAGGGAGGGAGGGAGGGTGTCGGTCAGGAAGGGAAGGAGGGAGGGAGTCGGTCAGGAAGGGAAAGAGGGAGGGAGTCGGTCAGGAAGGGAAAGAGGGAGGGAGTGGGTCAGGAAGGGAAGGGAGGGAGGGTGTCAGTCAGGAAGGGAAGGAGGGAGGGAGTCGGTCAGGAAGGAAGGGAGGGAGGGAGGGTGTCGGTCAGGAAGGGGAGGGAGGGAGGGTGTCGGTCAGGAAGGGGAGGGAGGGAGGGTGTCGGTCAGGAAGGGAAGGAGGGAGGGAGTCGGTCAGGAAGGGAAAGAGGGAGGGAGTCGGTCAGGAAGGGAGGGAGGGAGGGAGGGAGTCGGTCAGGGAGGGAGGGAGGGAGGGAGTCGGTCAGGAAGGGAAGGAGGGAGGGAGTTGGTCAGGAAGGGAGGGAGGGAGGGAGTCGGTCAGGGAGGGAGGGAGGGAGGGAGTCGGTCAGGGAGGGAGGGAGGGAGTCGGTCAGGGAGGGAGGGAGGGAGTCGGTCAGGGAGGGAGGGAGTCGGTCAGGAAGGGAAAGAGGGAGGGAGTCGGTCAGGAAGGGAGGGAGGGAGGGAGTCGGTCAGGAAGGGAGGGAGTCGGTCAGGAAGGGAGGGAGGGAGGGAGTCGGTCAGGAAGGGAGGGAGGGAGGGAGTCGGTCAGGAAGGGAGGGAGGGAGGGAGTCGATCAGGAAGGGAGGGAGGGAGGGAGTCGATCAGGAGGGGAAGGAGGGAGGGAGTCGATCAGGAAGGGAAGGAGGGAGGGCGTCAGTCAGGGAGGGAGTCGGTCAGGAAGGGAGGGAGGGAGTCGGTCAGGAAGGGAGGGAGAGAGTCGGTCAGGAAGGGAGGGAGGGAGTCGGTCAGGAATGGAAGGAGGGAGGGAGTCGGTCAGGAAGGGAAAGAGGGAGGGAGTCGGTCAGGAAGGGAAAGAGGGAGGGAGTCGGTCAGGAAGGGAGGGAGGGAGGGAGTCGGTCAGGAAGGAAGGGAGGGAGGGAGGGTGTCGGTCAGGAAGGGAAGGAGGGAGGGAGTCGGTCAGGAAGGGAAAGAGGGAGGGAGTCGGTCAGGAAGGGAAAGAGGGAGGGAGTGGGTCAGGAAGGGAAGGGAGGGAGGGTGTCAGTCAGGAAGGGAAGGAGGGAGGGAGTCGGTCAGGAAGGAAGGGAGGGAGGGAGGGTGTCGGTCAGGAAGGGGAGGGAGGGAGGGTGTCGGTCAGGAAGGGGAGGGAGGGAGGGTGTCGGTCAGGAAGGGAAGGAGGGAGGGAGTCGGTCAGGAAGGGAAAGAGGGAGGGAGTCGGTCAGGAAGGGAGGGAGGGAGGGAGGGAGTCGGTCAGGGAGGGAGGGAGGGAGGGAGTCGGTCAGGAAGGGAAGGAGGGAGGGAGTTGGTCAGGAAGGGAGGGAGGGAGGGAGTCGGTCAGGGAGGGAGGGAGTCGGTCAGGGAGGGAGGGAGGGAGTCGGTCAGGGAGGGAGGGAGGGAGTCGGTCAGGGAGGGAGGGAGTCGGTCAGGAAGGGAAAGAGGGAGGGAGTCGGTCAGGAAGGGAGGGAGGGAGGGAGTCGGTCAGGAAGGGAGGGAGGGAGGGAGTCGGTCAGGAAGGGAGGGAGGGAGGGAGTCGGTCAGGAAGGGAGGGAGGGAGTCGGTCAGGAAGGGAGGGAGGGAGGGAGTCGATCAGGAAGGGAGGGAGGGAGTCGATCAGGAAGGGAAGGAGGGAGGGAGTCGATCAGGAAGGGAAGGAGGGAGGGCGTCAGTCAGGGAGGGAGTCGGTCAGGAAGGGAGGGAGGGAGTCGGTCAGGAAGGGAGGGAGAGAGTCGGTCAAGAAGGGAGGGAGAGAGTCGGTCAGGAAGGGAGGGAGGGAGTCGGTCAGGAAGGGAGGGAGGGTGTCGGTCAGGAAGGGAGGGAGGGAGTCGGTCAGGAAGGGAGAGAGGGAGTCGGTCAGGGAGGGAGTGAGGAAGTCGGTCAGGAAGGGAAGGAGGGAGGGCGTCAGTCAGGGAGGGAGTCGGTCAGGAAGGGAGGGAGGGAGTCAGTCAGGAAGGGAGGGAGAGAGTCGGTCAGGAAGGGAGGGAGGGAGTCAGTCAGGGAGGGAGAGAGGGAAGGAGTCGGTCAGGAAGGGAAAGAGGGAGGGAGTCGGTCAGGAAGGGAAAGAGGGAGGGAGTCGGTCAGGAAGGGAGGGAGGGAGGGAGTCGGTCAGGAAGGAAGGGAGGGAGGGAGGGTGTCGGCCAGGAAGGGAAGGAGGGAGGGAGTCAGTCAGGGAGGGAGAGAGGGAAGGAGTCGGTCAGGAAGGGAAAGAGGGAGGGAGTCGGTCAGGAAGGGAAAGAGGGAGGGAGTCGGTCAGGAAGGGAGGGAGGGAGGGAGTCGGTCAGGAAGGAAGGGAGGGAGGGAGGGTGTCGGTCAGGAAGGGAAGGAGGGAGGGAGTCGGTCAGGAAGGGAAAGAGGGAGGGAGTCGGTCAGGAAGGGAAAGAGGGAGGGAGTCGGTCAGGAAGGGAAGGGAGGGAGGGTGTCGGTCAGGAAGGGAAGGAAGGAGGGAGTCGGTCAGGAAGGAAGGGAGGGAGGGAGGGTGTCGGTCAGGAAGGGGAGGGAGGGAGGGTGTCGGTCAGGAAGGGAAGGAGGGAGGGAGTCGGTCAGGAAGGGAAAGAGGGAGGGAGTCGGTCAGGAAGGAAGGGAGGGAGGGAGGGAGTCGGTCAGGGAGGGAGGGAGGGAGGGAGTCGGTCAGGAAGGGAAGGAGGGAGGGAGTCGGTCAGGAAGGGAGGGAGGGAGGGAGTCGGTCAGGGAGGGAGGGAGGGAGGGAGTCAGTCAGGGAGGGAGGGAGGGAGTCGGTCAGGAAGGGAAAGAGGGAGGGAGTCGGTCAGGAAGGGAGGGAGGGAGGGAGGGAGTTGGTCAGGGAGGGAGGGAGGGAGTCGGTCAGGGAGGGAGGGATGGAGGGAGTCAGTCAGGGAGGGAGGGAGGGAGTCGGTCAGGGAGGGAGAGAGTCGGTCAGGGAGGGAGGGAGGGAGTCGGTCAGGAACGGAAGGAGGGAGGGAGTAGGTCAGGGAGGGAAGGAGGGAGGGAGTCGGTCAGGGAGGGAAGGGAGGAGGGAGTCGGTCAGGGAGGGAAGGGAGGAGGGAGTCGGTCAGGGAGGGAAGGAGGGAGTAGGTCAGGGAGGGAAGGAGGGAGTAGGTCAGGAAGGGAGGGAGGGAGGGAGTTGGTCAGGAAGGGAAGGAAGGAGGGAGTCGGTCAGGAAGGGAGGGAGGGAGTAGGTCAGGGAGGGAAGGAGGGAGGGAGTCGGTCAAGAAGGGATGGAGGGAGGGAGTAGGTCAGGGAGGGAAGGAGGGAGGGAGTAGGTCAGGGAGGGAAGGAGGGAGGGAGTCGGTCAGGAAGGGAAGGGGGGAGGGAGTTGGTCAGGGAGGGAAGGAGGGAGGGAGTAGGTCAGGGAGGGAAGGAGGGAGGGAGTAAGTCAGGGAGGGAGGGAGGGAAGGGAGGGAGGGAGTCGGTCAGGGAAGAGGGAGGGAGTCGGTCAGGGAGGGAGGGAGTCAGTCAGGAAGGGAAGGAGGGAGTCGATCAGGAAGGTAGGGAGGGAGGGAGTCGGTCAGGAAGGGAGGGAGGGAGTCGATCAGGAAGGTAGGGAGGGAGGGAGTCGGTCAGGAAGGGAGGGAGGGAGTCGGTCAGGAAGGGAGGGAGGGAGTCGATCAGGAAGGTAGGGAGGGAGCCGGTCAGGAAGGGAGGGAGTCGGTCAGGAAGGGAAGGAGGGAGGGAGTCAGTCAGGAAGGGAAGGAGGGAGGGAGTCGGTCAGAAAGGAAGGGAGGGAGGGAGTCGGTCAGGAAGGTAGGGAGGGAGGGAGGGAGGGGAGGGAGGGAGGGAGTCGGTCAGGGAAGGAGGGAGGGAGTCGGTCAGGGAGGGAGGGAGTCGGTCAGAGAGGGAGGGAGTCAGTCAGGAAGGGAAGGACGGAGGGAGTCGGTCAGGAAGGTAAGGAGGGAGGGAGTAGGTCAGAGAGGGAAGGAGGGAGTCGGTCGGAAAGGGAGGGAGTCGGTCAGGAAGGTAGGGAGGGAGGGAGTCGGTCAGGAAGGGAAGGAGGGAGTGAGTCAGTCAGGAAGGGAAGGAGGGAGTGAGTCGGTCAGGGAGGGAGGGAGGGAATCAGGAAGGAAGGGAAAAGAGGAAGGGAGGGAGTCGGTCAGGGAGAGAGGGAGTCGGTCAAAAAATGCTAAAGGAGCTAAGTAAGAACAAAGCAGTTAGTCCAGATGGAGATTCACCATGGATTCTGAGAGAATGTGCACCTGAGCTCAGCATTCCACTTCAACTGATTTTTCAGGCATCCCTGTGTACAGGAGTTGTAGCTGATGTGTGGAAAAAGGCTAACATAGTTCCAATCTACAAAAATGGCAGCAGGAAAGACCCCTTCAATTATAGACCTGTATCACTGACAAGTGTAATAGTCAAAATATTGGAAAAAATAATTAAAATTAAATGGGTAGAACACCTGGAGAAAAACGATATAAAATCAGACAGACAGTATGGTTTTCGATCTAGAAGATCCTATGTAACGAATTTACTCAGTTTCTATGATTGAGACACAGAGATTTTACAGGAAAGAGATGGTTGGGTTGACTGCATCAATCTGGACCTAAAAATGGCTTTTGACAGTTCCCCATAAGAGGTTGTTCTGGAAACTGGAACATATTGGAGGGGTGACAGGTAAGCTTCTAACACGGATGGAGAATTTCCTAATAGAAAAATGTGGACCGTAATCAGAGGCAATGTATCGATTTGGAGGAATGTCTCAAGTGGAGTACCACACGGTTCAGTTCTTGCACTGATAATGTTCATTGTCTACATAAACGATCTACCAGATTGAATACAGAATTATATGAACATGTTTGTTGATGATGCTAAGATAATGGGGAAGATAAGAAACCTAGATAATTGTCATGCCCTTCAAGAAGACCTAGATAAAATAAGTATATGGAGCCCCACTTGGCAAATGGAATTTAATGTGAATAAATGCCATGTTATGGAATGTGGAATTAGAGAACATAGACCCCAGCAACCTATAAATTATATGAGAAATCTTTAAAGAATTCTGACAAAGAAAGGGATCTAGGGGTGGTTCTAGATAGAAAACTATCACCTGAGGACCACATTAAGAACATTGTGCGAGGAGCCTATGCTACCCTTTCTAACTTCTGAATTGCTTTTAACCCTTAAGCTGCTAAGGGGGTCCTGAGGAGATTTACACATGCGCGCAAGAAAAAACAAAATTCTAACAAAATAATTTCATCTTCTAAAAATGTTAATTTGTGTTCCCTGAGCACAGGAAAAATAAAAAAAAAATCGTAGGTGGCATATTTTGGGCGCAATAGGACGAGGAAGTCTGGCAAAAAGTGGGCGTTGACAGAGCGGTCGTCAGAGCCAGTCAGCCTCACCCGAGCTGACATGTAGGGGTTGCCACAAAGATATTATTACCTAATTATTTCAATGTCTCAAATATTTTCTTAGTTTTTTTTTTGCAGTAATATTATTCAAAAGTGTGTATTGTGATATATTTATATAATAAAAGGGGTGAATCATCGCTATACTCAAAAGTATGGTGTGCTTATTAGTGATTCAATTATTATGTTCATAAAACAATAAACAAATAGTTTTGCTGTTATTACACTATATACACAGGTTATATATAAGTATCTGCATGTTTTTTCACCATAACGAACCACTAAGTTCGTATTGTGTTATCACTTTCGCAGGTATATGTCGCTTGAACGTGACACACTTTTTTCTCTTGAATGCACCCAAACACCGCGCTCAAGTGTCATTTGAGCAAATATTTCTATAAAATCTAATTCTTATCCGATCGACTTGGGGATAGTATAAACATGTTTGCCATGAAATTTCCGTTTTCTCTAATAGCCACATAGCCTATTTGGGAGAAAGGCATTGTATTGTATCTTCGTGGTAAGACCATTGTGTTGTTGACACGAGTGCAATCGACGTAGTTTTTTATTTGGTGCTGGTCTAACGCATCCTTGTGTGACATTTGAAATGAAATTTGGGTGAAATTCCCAAGAAGAGAGAATCCGCCTGACTCAAAGGTGGATTCTCCTTCCACACCATAACCCCTCTCCTCCTTCCCACCTCCCCATCGTCTCCCTCAAGCCAGCAACTACTCTTCATAAGGTAAACATTAAAACAGTATAACAAAACATTTATAATTACATGTGCAGTATTATATTTACATAAAAAATGTCATACAAGTATGGATGTTTTTGGGAGTGGAACGGATTAAATTTATTTCCTTTATTTTAAATGGGGAAATTTGTTTCTTAAGACGAGTTTTCCAGATAACGAACTCGGTGCCAGAACGGATTAAACTCGTTAATAGAGGTTCCATTGTATCTAGATGTTTTGTTCAACACAACTGTACAACTAAGCTGATATAGTTAGTTCAGGCACTAAGAGTCGTCGCTACACACAGTCAGCTAGCGGCTGCCTCCCTCACTCATTCAAGGTCACACATTAAATTTCTCCCCAACAATACAACTGCAGTGTTATTACACTATATACACACATTATATATAATGTGTGCATATATAAATATCTACATGTTGTATGCACCTTAACTGTACACCTAAGCTTGTAGGATTCCCAAAGAGCATAGTGGCCACCCTTCTGGTACAACCTGTCACAAGTTAGGCTTAGTTATAAATGCAGATAAAACCAAATACAAGTATAGGAAACGAAGAAATATAACACTTACTCTAAATGGTGTGGAACTGAGCCGTGTACAGAAGTACAAGTATCTGGGCATGTATGTTGGATACACATGAGAGTAAAAATGCCGAAATAAATCATATCAGCACCTTATGTAAAGCCCGTCTGCATCCTCTAAAAGCACTGGCTTTTTCTGGTAAAGGTGTTGGGGTACCTATCTTGCGGATGTTATACATAAGCACTGTTCGATCCCTGATAGACTACGCAGCACCCGTATTGTCTTACACAGGCCAAGGCAGAATTCAAAAAATAGAGCTGATACAGAACGAGGCTATGAGGATTATTCTTGGATGTCAAAGAAATGCAATGATTGAAATAATGAGAATGGAATTAAATTTACAGAGTGTGTGTGATAGAGTCCGTGACATTAACACTAGAGTATCTATTCGTTTCATGCGGAGAAAAGGAGGGGATAAGCTGTTTGAGAGCGTTCAGACCTGCTTGAGTGACGTACACACTTCCAGGAAACTGAGGGAGACACGCTATACGAGAGGATTAGCTCATGACCTCAGGGAATATGACGTACTTGACTGCTGTAAACCCTCTCGACAGTGTAATATGTCTGCTCCCTGGAAAGTACAGAAAATAGACGTCGAAATTGTACCCCTCAAGGTGAAAAAGAGTCATCATGAACCGGGACAATTACGGTGTTTGTATAGAAGCATGATATCTCGGTTACCAAGAGGCAACAGTTTACATGTATATTGCGACGGGTCGGTGGCGGAGGATGGCAGGGCCGGGTGTGGTGTCCTAATAAGGGATTATACGGAGTTTGGGACTGTGGACAGGATAATTGAACTCCGGCTTAGTAATTATATATCATCCACACAAGCTGAACTGCAGGCCATTCTGGCGTGTTTGGAGGAAGTACGTCATGACGACAAAAATGTTTTTGTATTTGTCGATAGCCGAGGAGCACTGGAGTCCTTAAACAGTCGAAACCCAGTCTTCATGTCTATAGTGGAGGACTGTAAGAGAAGAATAACTGAGATACAGCTGAAAGGTTATAGTGTGAAATTCATGTGGATTCCATCTCATGTTGGAATAGTGCTCAACGAGGTGGCGGATGACTTGGCCAAACGTGCCACATCAAAACCACAAGTTGACATTGAATGTGAATTCACAATGAGACAAATAAGAAGCAAAATCAGAAATATTCAGGCACAGGCGGGAGTGGAGAGGAGAGAGATAATGTATGAGAGAAGTCAAACCATGCAACACTACATGTATGTGAGTCAAAACACCCATTTCACTTATGGTAAAAGGAGAAATGCTTGGAGTGACTCTGTGTACATGCGGCTCAGGCTTGGGTACAAATATTACTGGGAATATGGGATAGATGTTCATGATAATGACACGAAGTGTAAACTATGTGGTATGTTAAGGTCTCACACCCTTGCCCATTATATTCTTGATTGTCCGTTGATTAATGTATATAGAAACACTGAGATAAGGACTGTTCCTGAACAAATAGCCTGGATGTGTCACAACGGAAAGGTTGATGATATTCTTGAGAGATATAAGAATTTTGCACCAAGATTGTAATATTTTGTTGAATTATCTGCAGGTGTCTTGCAAATTGTCTATACAGTATACCTAGGTCATAAAAGTATTTGTGTGTACGTCTGATACCATACTACTTGTGAAGGAGGAAATGTATATGTTTACCTCTCAGAATGTTTGGTAATGTGTTTATTTGTGATGTGTGTCTATGTATATATTAACACATTGTATTGAATGGGGTGAGAATAGCTTGAGCTACCTCATCCCTTTGTGTGTATTTTACCTCAATAAACTTATTTCAATTTCAATTTCAATTTCAATTCACACAGCCAGACAAGTCATGCAGACGACGCCACCTCTGTCACCCTAATGGCTCCTCCCAACATAATCCTTTTGCTGTTATTACACTAATACACACATTATATATATAAGTATCTACATTTGTGTTCACCATAGAGAATCACTGACCTGGTATGGTGAATGCAGACAATAACAGGTGGCCACACAGTCAGTAAACGATGCCATCTCCCTCCGTCCCTCAGGATCACTCCTCCCACAGCGCTAATTATCACAACAATCCTGCTATTATCACAATCCTGGCCATTTTTATCACAGTCAGGAGTCATCTGTAATACTATCATCGTTAAATAATAGCAGTTATATATTTATTTTGACATTTTTCAGCAATGCTGTGGTCACAAGCTAAACAGCAATGCTGTTCGCTCATGCTGCGTGCGCCAGCCTTGGTTGCTCCAACAGTACTGTGGCTCTCACACCGGAGAACATTGCCCATGATTTTTTTTAAACATGGTGTCTAATTACACGAGCCCTGAGGAAGCTAATGTGAACCCCATGTAGCTGCGGGCCATTTGAATCGTGCCTGGCAATCTATGGCGTATATATACACCATGCACACCGTGGGACATGTTATTCATGGCGTATATATACGCCATGCGCAGTTTAAGGGTTAAATACATGGATGGAGAAATACTGAAGAAATTGTTCATGACTTTTGTTAGACCAAAGCTGGAATATGCAGTGGTTGTATGGTGCCCATATCTTAAGAAGCACATCAACAAACTGGAAAAGGTGCAAAGACATGCCACTAAGTGGCTCCCAGAACTGAAGGACAAGAGCTACAAGGAGAGGTTAGAAGCATTAAATATGCAAAAATTAAAAGATAGAAGGAAAAGAGGCGATATGATCACTACATACAAAATAGTAACAGGAATTGATAAAATTGATAGGGAAGAATTCCCAAGACCCAGAACTTCAAGAACAAGAGGTCATAGATTTAAACTAACGAAACAAAGCTGCCGGAGAAATATAAGAAAATTCACTTTTGTAAACAGAGTGGTAGATGGTTGGAACATTTAGGTGAGTAGGTGGTGAAGGCCTAAACCAACAGTAATTTCAAAGCATTATACGACAAAGAGTGCTGGGGAGACGGGTCACCACAAGCATACCTCTCATCCTGTAACACAAAGAGTGCTGGGGAGACGGGACACCACAAGCATACCTCTCATCCTGTAACACAAAGAGTGCTGGGGAGACGGGACACCACAAGCATACCTCTCATCCTGTAACACAAAGAGTGCTGGGGAGACGGGACACCACAAACATAGCTCTCATCCTGTAACACAAAGAGTGCTGGGGAGATGGGACACCACAAGCATACCTCTCATCCTGTAACACAAAGAGTGCTGGGGAGACGGGACACCACAAGCATACCTCTCATCCTGTAACACAAAGAGTGCTGGGGAGACGGGACACCACAAGCATACCTCTCATCCTGTAACACAAAGAGTGCTGGGGAGACGGGACACCACAAGCATACCTCTCATCCTGTAACACAAAGAGTGCTGGGGAGACGGGACACCACAAGCATACCTCTCATCCTGTAACACAAAGAGTGCTGGGGAGACGGGACACCACAAGCATACCTCTCATCCTGTAACACAAAGAGTGCTGGGGAGACGAGACACCACAAACATACCTCTCATCCTGTAACTACACTTAGGTAATTACACAACCCACCTGCCTGCTCGCCCACCTGCCTGCTCACCCACCCACCTGTCTGTTCACCCACCTGCCTGCACAGACCTGCCAACCCACCCACCTGCCTGCTCGCCCACCTGCCTGCTCACCCACCCACCTGTCTGTTCACCCACCTGCCTGCTCACCCACCTGCCTGCTCACCCACCCACCTGCCTGCTCACCCACCCACCTGCCTGCTCACCCACCCACCTGCCTGCTCACCCACCCACCTGTCTGTTCACCCACCTACCCACCTGCATGCTTGCCCACCTGCCTGATAGCCCACCTACCTGTTCACCCACCTGCCTGCTCACCCACCCACTTGCCTGCTTGAACTTGTTCACCCCATCTATCTGTTCACCCACCAAGCCCATCTGCCTGCCATCATCCCATCTAAAACCCTACCTGCCTGAACCCAACTATCCCTGCCTGCCTGCTCACCCACCTGCCTGCTCACCCACCTGCCAGGCAGCTAACCACCCACCCAGCCCACACACTAATTAGTGTGTCAATTCAAATCATGATTGTGGTATAAAAATTGTTGGAAATGTTTCCTTTTGGACTCCGAGGTGAAAAAAGTACAGGTATGTTAATTAATTCGGAAAACGTGATAATCCGGTTAACGTGATAACCTGGCTGGGGGGGTCTTTCCCGTATAATCCGGATTAGCGAGCTGATACAGTAGCAGGATTGTGGTAATATTTAGCTCTGTGCTCCATGGTGGGAAGAGTAATGCTGAGAGAGGGAGGGAGGTGGCGTCGTCTTCTGACTGTGTGTGGCCACCTTTTATTGACTGGACTTAACATACCAGTTTAGTGGTTCGCTACAGTGAACACAAATATAGATACTTATATATAACATGTGTATAGAGTGTAATAACAGCAATAGGAGTATGGTGAGAGCAGCCATTTTGGTGAGGAAGGTGGCATCGTCTGCATGACCTGTCATGTTGTGTACTGGTGGTCACTATAGTCTTTGGGCACCATACCAACGTATTTGTACAATTATGGTGAATAAAACATGTAGATACAGTACAGTGGTACCTCGGTTTACAAACGTCCCTGTTTATGAACTTTTCAGGTTACGAGCCTGATTTGTTCAGAAAATTTGAATCAGGTTATGAACTTTACCTCGGAATATGAGTTTGTTGATACGCGTACGGCCGACCTAGCGCGTGGTGGCACGGTGATCGAACCTCAGTTTATCAGTGCCTCGCGCCCAGTGACTATCCCGCCTGAATTCTTCACAGGGATTTACAGTTTTTTTGGATATTTGGCTATTTGAGCATAAAAGTTGTTATTATCTATCTTGCCATGGGTCCCAAGAAAGCCAGTGGTAAGGTTCAAGGCAAGAAATCACATGTGAATGACCATAGAGGAAAAACAAGAGATCATTCGTAAACATAAAAATGGTACACGTGTTGTTGAACTAGCTAGGCAGTACAACAAGTCTTCAGAGGAGGAGGAGGAGGCAGTAGAGGATGTCCCTGCCTCATAAATTAAGAAATTTTGTGCAGTATGGGAAGAACTGCAAAGTTTTGCTGAAAAGAATTGCCCAGATAAAGCTTTAGCAGGCCAATCTTGCACTGATCTTATTAATGACAATGTGGATGTCTCACTGCAGACTAGTGTTCCAAAGAAGGGAAAAACCATCTTCAAGAAAAACAATGAGAAAATCATGCAATGAGCCAGAAGCAGGTCCTAGTGGCATGCAGGCATAACGTGCCAGAGAATATACCCAAGAGAAGTCATCACTGCCTGATGTTATAATGGAAGGGGACTCCCCTTCCAAACAGTAACACCCCTCCTCCTCTCCCCTCTCCTCACAGTCTTCAGTATGCCAACAGGAGTCATCAGTAAAGGTAAATACTGAGTCGGAGTAAGTACGGAGTCAAATGCAGTATTTGGAGCTTTCACAGAAACCCATGCAGGGAAATTCTTGGACAGTGAGATCTGGATTCCAGGATATAACCTATACAGGTGTGATAGGATAATCAGGTCACATGGAGGAGTGGGTCTGTATACTAGGGAAGACCTTGTACTAACATCCCACATAATAAAAGTATTTGAGAGAGTGATTAGGAGTCAGGGTTACCAATTTCATGGAGACCAATGATCTTCACAACCCAGGGCCAACATGGATTTCGAGCAGGAAGATCGTGCCTCTCACAGCTACTTGATCACTACGACAAAGTCATTGAAGCATTAGAAGAAAAACAGAATGCTGATGTGGTATATACAGACTTCGCAAAGGCTTTCAATAAATGTGTCCATGAAGTGATAGCACACAAAATGAGGTCAATAGGATTAACCGGTAAAGTAGGACACTGGATACTCAGTTTTCTGTCAAACAGGACTCAACGAGTAACAATCAAATAAAATCAAGTCCAAGTGCAGTTAAAAGCTCTGTTCATCAGGGTACAATCCTTGCACCACTGCTTTTCCTTATTCTCATATCAGATATAGACAAAAATACAAGTCACAGCTTCGTATCATCCTTTGCTGATAACACAAAAATCAGCATGAAAATTACCTCAGCTGAAGACATTGAAAAACTTCAAGCAAATATTAATAAAGTTTTCGACTGGGCAACAACAAAAATGATGTTTAACTGATAAATTCCAGGTACTCAGGTACGGTAAAAATGAGGACCTTAAACATAATACAGGGAACAAAACACAATCAAATGTGCCCATAGAAGGAAAGCAGCATGTAAAGGATATGGAAATAATGATGTCTGACGACCTAACATTTAGAGAGCATAACCAAACAAATATTGCGTCAACCAGAAAAATGATCGGATAGATTACGAGAACTTTCAATTCCAGGAAGCCCATCACAATGGTTGTACTATACAAATCACTTGTACTGTCCCGTCTTGAGTACTGCTCAGCATTCACTTTCCCCTTCAGATTTAGAGAGATTGCTGAAATAAAGGGAATACAGAGAACATACACAGCATCATAGACACAATAAAGCACCTAAATTATTGGGATCGTCTCAAAGCTCTCCAAATGTACGCACTTGAAAGAAGATGAGAGATATATCAAATAATATACACGTGGAAGATACTGGAGGGCCAAGTACCAAATTTATACAGTAAAATAACAACATACTGGAGTGAACGACATGGAAGAAAATGCAGAATAGAAGTAGTGAAGAACAGGGGTGCCATAGGCACAATCAGAGGACACTGTATAAACATCAGAGGTCCACGGTTGTTCAACACCCTCCCAGTGAGCATAAGAAATATTGCCGGGACAACAGTGGACATCTTCAAGAGGAAACTAGATTGTTTCCTCCAAGGAGTGCCGGACCAACCGGGCTGTGGTGGGTATGTGGGCCTGCGGGCCGCTCCAAGCAACAGCCTGGTGGACCAAACTCTCACAAGTCAAGCCTGGCCTCGGGCCGGGCTTGGGGAGTAGAAGAACTCCCAGAACCTCATCAACAAGGTATCAACCAGTAATAACTTGTACATACTTTGTAATGAAGATTTGGGTGAATTAGGTATAAGATTTACTTTGAAGTGAGGTTTTTGGGGAGTCAGGAACAGATTAATTCATTTCTCATTATTTCTTATGGGGAAATTCACTTCGGTTTACGAATTTTCGGGTCACGAACCATCTCCAGGAACGAATTAAATTCGTAAACCGAGGTGACCTTGTACTTATATATAATGTGTGTGTATATATAGAGTAATAACACCACAAACAGTACTGTTGGGGGAGAAATATTGGTGTGTCTGGCCTTGAACCAGTGAGGGAGGCAACCACAAGCTGTGTGTCTGGCCTTGAACCAGTGAGGGAGGCAACCACAAGCTGTGTGTCTGGCCTTGAACCAGTGAGGGAGGCAACCACAAGCTGTGTGTCTGGCCTTGAACCAGTGAGGGAGGCAACCACAAGCTGTGTGTCTGGCCTTGAACCAGTGAGGGAGGCAACCACAAGCTGTGTGTCTGGCCTTGAACCAGTGAGGGAGGCAACCACAAGCTGTGTGTCTGGCCTTGAACCAGTGAGGGAGGCAACCACAAGCTGTGTGTCTGGCCTTGAACCAGTGAGGGAGGCAACCACAAGCTGTGTGTCTGGCCTTGAACCAGTGAGGGAGGCAACCACAAGCTGTGTGTCTGGCCTTGAACCAGTGAGGGAGGCAACCACAAGCTGTGTGTCTGGCCTTGAACCAGTGAGGGAGGCAACCACAAGCTGTGTGTCTGGCCTTGAACCAGTGAGGGAGGCAACCACAAGCTGTGTGTCTGGCCTTGAACCAGTGAGGGAGGCAACCACAAGCTGTGTGTCTGGCCTTGAACCAGTGAGGGAGGCAACCACAAGCTGTGTGTCTGGCCTTGAACCAGTGAGGGAGGCAACCACAAGCTGTGTGTCTGGCCTTGAACCAGTGAGGGAGGCAACCACAAGCTGTGTGTCTGGCCTTGAACCAGTGAGGGAGGCAACCACAAGCTGTGTGTCTGGCCTTGAACCAGTGAGGGAGGCAACCACAAGCTGTGTGTGTGTAGTTACGTCTTATTGCCTCAACTCATCATACCAGCTTAGATGTACAGTTATGGTGAACAAAACATGTAGATACTTATATATAACGTCTGTATACGGTGAAAAGAAGCAAAAACAGTATGGTGGGGAGAAGAATGTTGGCGAGTGAGGAGGTGAGGTAGGGAATGGCGACCAGTGGCTGGCAGGCTGGTGGGGCAGCCACTCCTTGTTGCTTTTTTGACTCACCATACCAACTTAGCGGTTCATTATGGTGAGCAAAACATGCAGATATTTATATATAACCTGTGTATATAGTGTAATAACAGCAAAACTATTTACTTATTGTTTTATGAACATAATAATTGAATCAATAATATGCACACCACAATTTTGAGTATAGTGATGGTTTACACATTATATAAATATATAATTTTCAAGGAGAATTTCAATGGAGCAGAATTTCAAGGAGCACCCAGCCTACAGCTATTTCCCATTACAACCTTCAATTCTAGCTTGGAAACAGTCGTCTCTAGATGACATCTTGGTCAGAGCAGAATTTCCAGACCCACCTACAGAGCATTCTGCCCAAACATTCTGCCCAAACATTCTGCCCAAGTAAATGGGACAGACAATGGGACTGCTCTCTGTCTTGCTAGAGCAGAGGCACTAGAACCTACTACCTTAGACTAACCTTCCTAGCAAATGTATGTTTTCTAGTTTGTGTAAAAGACCCTTGTTAGGAATGACCAGAACTTATTAGCCTGGCCTAACCTCCCTTGCAAGGGAACAACAGTATAAACTGTAGAATACTAGAATCTGACCTTTGTGATATAAGTCCTACTAGAAGACCTGAAACTAGAATGCAGATTCTAGAAGCTGCTGTACATACTGGAACATTAAACACCAAGTGGGAAGTCCGTATAAACAACTGGGCCTCTACCCTTCACACCGAACTATTTGTCTTGCTTCTTGCACTGAAATGTGCACACGTTTCCAAACTTGATACATTAATTGTAAGTGACTCTTTTATCATCCTTAATTGTTTTCAACTCTTTAAGACATAACTGTAACACATACACACTACACATATCACACTACACACTATTGAATAATATTACTGCAAAAAACTAAGAAAAAATCAATTAGAGACATTGAAATAATAAGGTAATAATATCTTTGTGGCAACTCCCACCTGCCAGCTGGGGCATAGCAGACTGCCTCTGACTGTCACAATGATAGATAGATGTGGGAAAACATCACCAAGCTAATGAATGTCATTCCTGAAATACATAGGCTACAATTCACACAAAAGCTACCAGAAATATATGCAGAGTATGAGTATATAAAGACAGCAACGAACACTGAACACAACCAAGGGACTGAGAGTTTAGAGAGCCAAATTAGTAATGTAGGACATTGTGTCAAGGTACATGAAAATGAAGGAGCAAACTGGTAATAGGAGTAAGGAGAGAAACAATGAGAAAGACGAGAACACAAATGAGAAAGACGAAAGCAACAAGGAGAAAGATAAGGGAAATACCGAAAAAGAACGCGGAAACGAGAAAGTTGGAACAAAAAAAACACAGAGGTAGCCAAGTCGTACACGGATACAAACAATAAGAATACAAGCACAGATGAAAATATTTGCAGATATTATGCAAAAGGACAGTGCAAATATGGGACCAGAGGCACAGAATGCACATTCATGCACCCACAGAAATGCCGAAACATGTTAGGGAAAGGCACCAGCACACCCTGGATCAGGGTAGAGAGAAGGAAGAACTAGCAAAACCTTCCAGAAGTGACACACAATATGGACAATCATTCATATTTGCAAACATACAAGGTCTAAAGTCAAAGTCAAGAAATAAAGTTAAGTTCATAAATGGCCTCTTATTAGAGTCAAACTCAATATTTTCAAAACAGCATGCCAAGGATTTGGGAATAATGATGACCAACGACCTAACGTTTAGGGAGGTAACCTCAAGGTAAGGTAAGGCAGATGTCGTTTTGGAACGGATTGTAGATATTTCCATCCTAAGTTATGCAAACTCTCAGTGAATGAGAGGAACTGCTATGATCACCATTGCCCTGATTTCAAATGAGAGGTACACAGCGCTATATGAGAGAGGTGTATATAATATATATTATAATATATATATTATATACAATATAATAGCCCAGGAAATTTTTTAGAGGCAAGCAGACCTAGAGGGAGGAAGAGACAGGCAGAAACGTTGCAGGAGTACGCTTGGGGAGGGGAATATGCCCAAGACTGGACTACGTTTCGTCAAGCCCACACATACTACACCCCCCAACTACACAGAAACTATTACACTCCACAGTACCAACTCCAAAACTGGACAAACCATTGCCAGACCAGCACACCCTGGATCAGGGAAGAGAGACGGAAGAACTACCAAAACCTTCCAGAAGTGACACACAATATGGACAATCATTCATATTTGCAAACATACAAGGTCTAAAGTCAAAGTCAAGAAATAAAGTTAAGTTCATAAATGGCCTCTTATTAGAGTCAAACTCAATATTTTCAAAACAGCATGCCAAGGATTTGGGAATAATGATGACCAACGACCTAACGTTTAGGGAGCATAACCAAGCAAATATTGCGGCAGCCAGAAAAATGATAGGATGGATTACGAGAACTTTCAAATTCAGGGATCCCATCACAATGGTTGTACTCTTCAAGTCACTTGTGTTATCCCGTCTTGAGTACTGCTCAGTACTCACTTTCCCCTTCAGAACAGGAGAGATTGCTGAAATAGAGGGAATACAGAGAACATATACATCACACATAGACGCAATAAAGCATCTAAATTATTGGGATCATCTCAAAGCTCTCCAAATGTACTCACCAGAAAGGAGACGAGAGAGATACCAAATAATATACACATGGAAAATACTGGAGTTCCAGGTCCCAAATCTACACAGTAAAATAAAAACATACTGGAGTGAACAATATGGAAGAAAATTCAGAATAGAACCAGTGAAGAGCTGAGGTGCCATAGGCACAATCAGAGAACACTGTATAAACATCAGAGGTCCATGGTTGTTCAACATCCTCCCAGCGACTATAAGAAATATTGCCGGAACAACTGTGGACATTTTCAAGAGAAAACTAGACTGTTTTCAAAAAAACATGCCGGACCAACCAAGCTGTGGTGGGTATGTGGGCCTGTGGGCTGCTCCAAGCAACAGCCTGGTGGACCAAACTCTCACAAGTCAAGCCTGGCCTCAGGCCGGGCTTGGAGAGTAGAACAACTCCCAGAACCCCATCATGCAGGTATCAAGCAGGACTCTGGCTTTGTCAACGCCTCTTTTTTGCCTGACTTCCCCGCCCTATCGCGGCCAAAATATATCACCTACAATTTTTTTTCCCCGTGATCAGGGAACACACACATGAACACTTTTATAAGACGAAAGAATTTTTGGGAATTTTTGTTGTTGCACCTGGCGGTGTTGCAGGCCAAAAAACCCCTTAGCAGTTTAAGGGTTAAAGGAAGGATTCCAGAGGCGCTTATCTGCTGCCCAACTGGAACTTTCGGCCTCCCCGTGGGGTGCCGCTTTGGCATGTGGGTGTTAGGTGAGCTATGACCTAGTCATATAAATTGCCATCCATCATTCCATGGCTAATATTTCATTCATCTGGACAACCAAAGCCTTGAATCTCAGACCACACAGACAGTAACCAACTGCTCTACCTACTGATCCACCATCACCCCTTAAAAGGAAGGATTCAAGAGGCACCTATCTGCTGCCCAACTGAACTTTAGGCCTTCCCGTCTCAACAGACAAGACCTTCTGTGGAACAAAAAATTTTGTACCTTCGACAAGAATGATGCTTTGTGTGAGGTACATTCCCTTGGCCTGTACAACTTACAGACAGATCAACAAGCTTAGGACATGGATGGAGCAGAATTTCAAGGAGCACCCAGCCTACAGCTATTTCCCATTACAACCTTCAATTCTAGCTTGGAAACAGTCGTCTCTAGATGACATCTTGGTCAGAGCAGAATTTCCAGACCCACCTACAGAGCATTCTGCCCAAACATTCTGCCCAAGTAAATGGGACAGACAATGGGACTGCTCTCTGTCTTGCTAGAGCAGAGGCACTAGAACCTACTACCTTAGACTAACCTTCCTAGCAAATGTATGTTTTCTAGTTTGTGTAAAAGACCCTTGTTAGGAATGACCAGAACTTATTAGCCTGGCCTAACCTCCCTTGCAAGGGAACAACAGTATAAACTGTAGAATACTAGAATCTGACCTTTGTGATATAAGTCCTACTAGAAGACCTGAAACTAGAATGCAGATTCTAGAAGCTGCTGTACATACTGGAACATTAAACACCAAGTGGGAAGTCCGTATAAACAACTGGGCCTCTACCCTTCACACCGAACTATTTGTCTTGCTTCTTGCACTGAAATGTGCACACGTTTCCAAACTTGATACATTAATTGTAAGTGACTCTTTTATCATCCTTAATTGTTTTCAACTCTTTAAGACATAACTGTAACACATACACACTACACATATCACACTACACACTATTGAATAATATTACTGCAAAAAACTAAGAAAAAATCAATTAGAGACATTGAAATAATAAGGTAATAATATCTTTGTGGCAACTCCCACCTGCCAGCTGGGGCATAGCAGACTGCCTCTGACTGTCACAATGATAGATAGATGTGGGAAAACATCACCAAGCTAATGAATGTCATTCCTGAAATACATAGGCTACAATTCACACAAAAGCTACCAGAAATATATGCAGAGTATGAGTATATAAAGACAGCAACGAACACTGAACACAACCAAGGGACTGAGAGTTTAGAGAGCCAAATTAGTAATGTAGGACATTGTGTCAAGGTACATGAAAATGAAGGAGCAAACTGGTAATAGGAGTAAGGAGAGAAACAATGAGAAAGACGAGAACACAAATGAGAAAGACGAAAGCAACAAGGAGAAAGATAAGGGAAATACCGAAAAAGAACGCGGAAACGAGAAAGTTGGAACAAAAAAAACACAGAGGTAGCCAAGTCGTACACGGATACAAACAATAAGAATACAAGCACAGATGAAAATATTTGCAGATATTATGCAAAAGGACAGTGCAAATATGGGACCAGAGGCACAGAATGCACATTCATGCACCCACAGAAATGCCGAAACATGTTAGGGAAAGGCACCAGCACACCCTGGATCAGGGTAGAGAGAAGGAAAAACTAGCAAAACCTTCCAGAAGTGACACACAATATGGACAATCATTCATATTTGCAAACATACAAGGTCTAAAGTCAAAGTCAAGAAATAAAGTTAAGTTCATAAATGGCCTCTTATTAGAGTCAAACTCAATATTTTCAAAACAGCATGCCAAGGATTTGGGAATAATGATGACCAACGACCTAACGTTTAGGGAGGTAACCTCAAGGTAAGGTAAGGCAGATGTCGTTTTGGAACGGATTGTAGATATTTCCATCCTAAGTTATGCAAACTCTCAGTGAATGAGAGGAACTGCTATGATCACCATTGCCCTGATTTCAAATGAGAGGTACACAGCGCTATATGAGAGAGGTGTATATAATATATATTATAATATATATATTATATACAATATAATAGCCCAGGAAATTTTTTAGAGGCAAGCAGACCTAGAGGGAGGAAGAGACAGGCAGAAACGTTGCAGGAGTACGCTTGGGGAGGGGAATATGCCCAAGACTGGACTACGTTTCGTCAAGCCCACACATACTACACCCCCCAACTACACAGAAACTATTACACTCCACAGTACCAACTCCAAAACTGGACAAACCATTGCCAGACCAGCACACCCTGGATCAGGGAAGAGAGACGGAAGAACTACCAAAACCTTCCAGAAGTGACACACAATATGGACAATCATTCATATTTGCAAACATACAAGGTCTAAAGTCAAAGTCAAGAAATAAAGTTAAGTTCATAAATGGCCTCTTATTAGAGTCAAACTCAATATTTTCAAAACAGCATGCCAAGGATTTGGGAATAATGATGACCAACGACCTAACGTTTAGGGAGCATAACCAAGCAAATATTGCGGCAGCCAGAAAAATGATAGGATGGATTACGAGAACTTTCAAATTCAGGGATCCCATCACAATGGTTGTACTCTTCAAGTCACTTGTGTTATCCCGTCTTGAGTACTGCTCAGTACTCACTTTCCCCTTCAGAACAGGAGAGATTGCTGAAATAGAGGGAATACAGAGAACATATACATCACACATAGACGCGATAAAGCATCTAAATTATTGGGATCATCTCAAAGCTCTCCAAATGTACTCACCAGAAAGGAGACGAGAGAGATACCAAATAATATACACATGGAAAATACTGGAGTTCCAGGTCCCAAATCTACACAGTAAAATAAAAACATACTGGAGTGAACAATATGGAAGAAAATTCAGAATAGAACCAGTGAAGAGCTGAGGTGCCATAGGCACAATCAGAGAACACTGTATAAACATCAGAGGTCCATGGTTGTTCAACATCCTCCCAGCGACTATAAGAAATATTGCCGGAACAACTGTGGACATTTTCAAGAGAAAACTAGACTGTTTTCAAAAAAACATGCCGGACCAACCAAGCTGTGGTGGGTATGTGGGCCTGTGGGCTGCTCCAAGCAACAGCCTGGTGGACCAAACTCTCACAAGTCAAGCCTGGCCTCAGGCCGGGCTTGGAGAGTAGAACAACTCCCAGAACCCCATCATGCAGGTATCAAGCAGGACTCTGGCTTTGTCAACGCCTCTTTTTTGCCTGACTTCCCCGCCCTATCGCGGCCAAAATATATCACCTACAATTTTTTTTCCCCGTGATCAGGGAACACACACATGAACACTTTTATAAGACGAAAGAATTTTTGGGAATTTTTGTTGTTGCACCTGGCGGTGTTGCAGGCCAAAAAACCCCTTAGCAGTTTAAGGGTTAAAGGAAGGATTCCAGAGGCGCTTATCTGCTGCCCAACTGGAACTTTCGGCCTCCCCGTGGGGTGCCGCTTTGGCATGTGGGTGTTAGGTGAGCTATGACCTAGTCATATAAATTGCCATCCATCATTCCATGGCTAATATTTCATTCATCTGGACAACCAAAGCCTTGAATCTCAGACCACACAGACAGTAACCAACTGCTCTACCTACTGATCCACCATCACCCCTTAAAAGGAAGGATTCAAGAGGCACCTATCTGCTGCCCAACTGAACTTTAGGCCTTCCCGTCTCAACAGACAAGACCTTCTGTGGAACAAAAAATTTTGTACCTTCGACAAGAATGATGCTTTGTGTGAGGTACATTCCCTTGGCCTGTACAACTTACAGACAGATCAACAAGCTTAGGACATGGATGGAGCAGAATTTCAAGGAGCACCCAGCCTACAGCTATTTCCCATTACAACCTTCAATTCTAGCTTGGAAACAGTCGTCTCTAGATGACATCTTGGTCAGAGCAGAATTTCCAGACCCACCTACAGAGCATTCTGCCCAAACATTCTGCCCAAGTAAATGGGACAGACAATGGGACTGCTCTCTGTCTTGCTAGAGCAGAGGCACTAGAACCTACTACCTTAGACTAACCTTCCTAGCAAATGTATGTTTTCTAGTTTGTGTAAAAGACCCTTGTTAGGAATGACCAGAACTTATTAGCCTGGCCTAACCTCCCTTGCAAGGGAACAACAGTATAAACTGTAGAATACTAGAATCTGACCTTTGTGATATAAGTCCTACTAGAAGACCTGAAACTAGAATGCAGATTCTAGAAGCTGCTGTACATACTGGAACATTAAACACCAAGTGGGAAGTCCGTATAAACAACTGGGCCTCTACCCTTCACACCGAACTATTTGTCTTGCTTCTTGCACTGAAATGTGCACACGTTTCCAAACTTGATACATTAATTGTAAGTGACTCTTTTATCATCCTTAATTGTTTTCAACTCTTTAAGACATAACTGTAACACATACACACTACACATATCACACTACACACTATTGAATAATATTACTGCAAAAAACTAAGAAAAAATCAATTAGAGACATTGAAATAATAAGGTAATAATATCTTTGTGGCAACTCCCACCTGCCAGCTGGGGCATAGCAGACTGCCTCTGACTGTCACAATGATAGATAGATGTGGGAAAACATCACCAAGCTAATGAATGTCATTCCTGAAATACATAGGCTACAATTCACACAAAAGCTACCAGAAATATATGCAGAGTATGAGTATATAAAGACAGCAACGAACACTGAACACAACCAAGGGACTGAGAGTTTAGAGAGCCAAATTAGTAATGTAGGACATTGTGTCAAGGTACATGAAAATGAAGGAGCAAACTGGTAATAGGAGTAAGGAGAGAAACAATGAGAAAGACGAGAACACAAATGAGAAAGACGAAAGCAACAAGGAGAAAGATAAGGGAAATACCGAAAAAGAACGCGGAAACGAGAAAGTTGGAACAAAAAAAACACAGAGGTAGCCAAGTCGTACACGGATACAAACAATAAGAATACAAGCACAGATGAAAATATTTGCAGATATTATGCAAAAGGACAGTGCAAATATGGGACCAGAGGCACAGAATGCACATTCATGCACCCACAGAAATGCCGAAACATGTTAGGGAAAGGCACCAGCACACCCTGGATCAGGGTAGAGAGAAGGAAAAACTAGCAAAACCTTCCAGAAGTGACACACAATATGGACAATCATTCATATTTGCAAACATACAAGGTCTAAAGTCAAAGTCAAGAAATAAAGTTAAGTTCATAAATGGCCTCTTATTAGAGTCAAACTCAATATTTTCAAAACAGCATGCCAAGGATTTGGGAATAATGATGACCAACGACCTAACGTTTAGGGAGGTAACCTCAAGGTAAGGTAAGGCAGATGTCGTTTTGGAACGGATTGTAGATATTTCCATCCTAAGTTATGCAAACTCTCAGTGAATGAGAGGAACTGCTATGATCACCATTGCCCTGATTTCAAATGAGAGGTACACAGCGCTATATGAGAGAGGTGTATATAATATATATTATAATATATATATTATATACAATATAATAGCCCAGGAAATTTTTTAGAGGCAAGCAGACCTAGAGGGAGGAAGAGACAGGCAGAAACGTTGCAGGAGTACGCTTGGGGAGGGGAATATGCCCAAGACTGGACTACGTTTCGTCAAGCCCACACATACTACACCCCCCAACTACACAGAAACTATTACACTCCACAGTACCAACTCCAAAACTGGACAAACCATTGCCAGACCAGCACACCCTGGATCAGGGAAGAGAGACGGAAGAACTACCAAAACCTTCCAGAAGTGACACACAATATGGACAATCATTCATATTTGCAAACATACAAGGTCTAAAGTCAAAGTCAAGAAATAAAGTTAAGTTCATAAATGGCCTCTTATTAGAGTCAAACTCAATATTTTCAAAACAGCATGCCAAGGATTTGGGAATAATGATGACCAACGACCTAACGTTTAGGGAGCATAACCAAGCAAATATTGCGGCAGCCAGAAAAATGATAGGATGGATTACGAGAACTTTCAAATTCAGGGATCCCATCACAATGGTTGTACTCTTCAAGTCACTTGTGTTATCCCGTCTTGAGTACTGCTCAGTACTCACTTTCCCCTTCAGAACAGGAGAGATTGCTGAAATAGAGGGAATACAGAGAACATATACATCACACATAGACGCGATAAAGCATCTAAATTATTGGGATCATCTCAAAGCTCTCCAAATGTACTCACCAGAAAGGAGACGAGAGAGATACCAAATAATATACACATGGAAAATACTGGAGTTCCAGGTCCCAAATCTACACAGTAAAATAAAAACATACTGGAGTGAACAATATGGAAGAAAATTCAGAATAGAACCAGTGAAGAGCTGAGGTGCCATAGGCACAATCAGAGAACACTGTATAAACATCAGAGGTCCATGGTTGTTCAACATCCTCCCAGCGACTATAAGAAATATTGCCGGAACAACTGTGGACATTTTCAAGAGAAAACTAGACTGTTTTCAAAAAAACATGCCGGACCAACCAAGCTGTGGTGGGTATGTGGGCCTGTGGGCTGCTCCAAGCAACAGCCTGGTGGACCAAACTCTCACAAGTCAAGCCTGGCCTCAGGCCGGGCTTGGAGAGTAGAACAACTCCCAGAACCCCATCATGCAGGTATCAAGCAGGACTCTGGCTTTGTCAACGCCTCTTTTTTGCCTGACTTCCCCGCCCTATCGCGGCCAAAATATATCACCTACAATTTTTTTTCCCCGTGATCAGGGAACACACACATGAACACTTTTATAAGACGAAAGAATTTTTGGGAATTTTTGTTGTTGCACCTGGCGGTGTTGCAGGCCAAAAAACCCCTTAGCAGTTTAAGGGTTAAAGGAAGGATTCCAGAGGCGCTTATCTGCTGCCCAACTGGAACTTTCGGCCTCCCCGTGGGGTGCCGCTTTGGCATGTGGGTGTTAGGTGAGCTATGACCTAGTCATATAAATTGCCATCCATCATTCCATGGCTAATATTTCATTCATCTGGACAACCAAAGCCTTGAATCTCAGACCACACAGACAGTAACCAACTGCTCTACCTACTGATCCACCATCACCCCTTAAAAGGAAGGATTCAAGAGGCACCTATCTGCTGCCCAACTGAACTTTAGGCCTTCCCGTCTCAACAGACAAGACCTTCTGTGGAACAAAAAATTTTGTACCTTCGACAAGAATGATGCTTTGTGTGAGGTACATTCCCTTGGCCTGTACAACTTACAGACAGATCAACAAGCTTAGGACATGGATGGAGCAGAATTTCAAGGAGCACCCAGCCTACAGCTATTTCCCATTACAACCTTCAATTCTAGCTTGGAAACAGTCGTCTCTAGATGACATCTTGGTCAGAGCAGAATTTCCAGACCCACCTACAGAGCATTCTGCCCAAACATTCTGCCCAAGTAAATGGGACAGACAATGGGACTGCTCTCTGTCTTGCTAGAGCAGAGGCACTAGAACCTACTACCTTAGACTAACCTTCCTAGCAAATGTATGTTTTCTAGTTTGTGTAAAAGACCCTTGTTAGGAATGACCAGAACTTATTAGCCTGGCCTAACCTCCCTTGCAAGGGAACAACAGTATAAACTGTAGAATACTAGAATCTGACCTTTGTGATATAAGTCCTACTAGAAGACCTGAAACTAGAATGCAGATTCTAGAAGCTGCTGTACATACTGGAACATTAAACACCAAGTGGGAAGTCCGTATAAACAACTGGGCCTCTACCCTTCACACCGAACTATTTGTCTTGCTTCTTGCACTGAAATGTGCACACGTTTCCAAACTTGATACATTAATTGTAAGTGACTCTTTTATCATCCTTAATTGTTTTCAACTCTTTAAGACATAACTGTAACACATACACACTACACATATCACACTACACACTATTGAATAATATTACTGCAAAAAACTAAGAAAAAATCAATTAGAGACATTGAAATAATAAGGTAATAATATCTTTGTGGCAACTCCCACCTGCCAGCTGGGGCATAGCAGACTGCCTCTGACTGTCACAATGATAGATAGATGTGGGAAAACATCACCAAGCTAATGAATGTCATTCCTGAAATACATA
This sequence comes from Procambarus clarkii, assembly GCF_040958095.1. Classification (NCBI taxonomy): domain Eukaryota; kingdom Metazoa; phylum Arthropoda; class Malacostraca; order Decapoda; family Cambaridae; genus Procambarus; species Procambarus clarkii. The sequence continues at coordinate 2,521,711 of NW_027189145.1, read as the reverse complement.
GGCTACAATTCACACAAAAGCTACCAGAAATATATGCAGAGTATGAGTATATAAAGACAGCAACGAACACTGAACACAACCATGGGACTGAGAGTTTAGAGAGCCAAATTAGTAATGTAGGACATTGTGTCAAGGTACATGAAAATGAAGGAGCAAACTGGTAATAGGAGTAAGGAGAGAAACAATGAGAAAGACGAGAACACAAATGAGAAAGACGAAAGCAACAAGGAGAAAGATAAGGGAAATACCGAAAAAGAACGCGGAAACGAGAAAGTTGGAACAAAAAAAACACAGAGGTAGCCAAGTCGTACATGGATACAAACAATAAGAATACAAGCACAGATGAAAATATTTGCAGATATTATGCAAAAGGACAGTGCAAATATGGGACCAGAGGCACAGAATGCACATTCATGCACCCACAGAAATGCCGAAACATGTTAGGGAAAGGCACCAGCACACCCTGGATCAGGGTAGAGAGAAGGAAAAACTAGCAAAACCTTCCAGAAGTGACACACAATATGGACAATCATTCATATTTGCAAACATACAAGGTCTAAAGTCAAAGTCAAGAAATAAAGTTAAGTTCATAAATGGCCTCTTATTAGAGTCAAACTCAATATTTTCAAAACAGCATGCCAAGGATTTGGGAATAATGATGACCAACGACCTAACGTTTAGGGAGGTAACCTCAAGGTAAGGTAAGGCAGATGTCGTTTTGGAACGGATTGTAGATATTTCCATCCTAAGTTATGCAAACTCTCAGTGAATGAGAGGAACTGCTATGATCACCATTGCCCTGATTTCAAATGAGAGGTACACAGCGCTATATGAGAGAGGTGTATATAATATATATTATAATATATATATTATATACAATATAATAGCCCAGGAAATTTTTTAGAGGCAAGCAGACCTAGAGGGAGGAAGAGACAGGCAGAAACGTTGCAGGAGTACGCTTGGGGAGGGGAATATGCCCAAGACTGGACTACGTTTCGTCAAGCCCACACATACTACACCCCCCAACTACACAGAAACTATTACACTCCACAGTACCAACTCCAAAACTGGACAAACCATTGCCAGACCAGCACACCCTGGATCAGGGAAGAGAGACGGAAGAACTACCAAAACCTTCCAGAAGTGACACACAATATGGACAATCATTCATATTTGCAAACATACAAGGTCTAAAGTCAAAGTCAAGAAATAAAGTTAAGTTCATAAATGGCCTCTTATTAGAGTCAAACTCAATATTTTCAAAACAGCATGCCAAGGATTTGGGAATAATGATGACCAACGACCTAACGTTTAGGGAGCATAACCAAGCAAATATTGCGGCAGCCAGAAAAATGATAGGATGGATTACGAGAACTTTCAAATTCAGGGATCCCATCACAATGGTTGTACTCTTCAAGTCACTTGTGTTATCCCGTCTTGAGTACTGCTCAGTACTCACTTTCCCCTTCAGAACAGGAGAGATTGCTGAAATAGAGGGAATACAGAGAACATATACATCACACATAGACGCGATAAAGCATCTAAATTATTGGGATCATCTCAAAGCTCTCCAAATGTACTCACCAGAAAGGAGACGAGAGAGATACCAAATAATATACACATGGAAAATACTGGAGTTCCAGGTCCCAAATCTACACAGTAAAATAAAAACATACTGGAGTGAACAATATGGAAGAAAATTCAGAATAGAACCAGTGAAGAGCTGAGGTGCCATAGGCACAATCAGAGAACACTGTATAAACATCAGAGGTCCATGGTTGTTCAACATCCTCCCAGCGACTATAAGAAATATTGCCGGAACAACTGTGGACATTTTCAAGAGAAAACTAGACTGTTTTCAAAAAAACATGCCGGACCAACCAAGCTGTGGTGGGTATGTGGGCCTGTGGGCTGCTCCAAGCAACAGCCTGGTGGACCAAACTCTCACAAGTCAAGCCTGGCCTCAGGCTGGGCTTGGAGAGTAGAACAACTCCCAGAACCCCATCATGCAGGTATCAAGCAGGACTCTGGCTTTGTCAACGCCTCTTTTTTGCCTGACTTCCCCGCCCTATCGCGGCCAAAATATATCACCTACAATTTTTTTTCCCCGTGATCAGGGAACACACACATGAACACTTTTATAAGACGAAAGAATTTTTGGGAATTTTTGTTGTTGCACCTGGCGGTGTTGCAGGCCAAAAAACCCCTTAGCAGTTTAAGGGTTAAAGGAAGGATTCCAGAGGCGCTTATCTGCTGCCCAACTGGAACTTTCGGCCTCCCCGTGGGGTGCCGCTTTGGCATGTGGGTGTTAGGTGAGCTATGACCTAGTCATATAAATTGCCATCCATCATTCCATGGCTAATATTTCATTCATCTGGACAACCAAAGCCTTGAATCTCAGACCACACAGACAGTAACCAACTGCTCTACCTACTGATCCACCATCACCCCTTAAAAGGAAGGATTCAAGAGGCACCTATCTGCTGCCCAACTGAACTTTAGGCCTTCCCGTCTCAACAGACAAGACCTTCTGTGGAACAAAAAATTTTGTACCTTCGACAAGAATGATGCTTTGTGTGAGGTACATTCCCTTGGCCTGTACAACTTACAGACAGATCAACAAGCTTAGGACATGGATGGAGCAGAATTTCAAGGAGCACCCAGCCTACAGCTATTTCCCATTACAACCTTCAATTCTAGCTTGGAAACAGTCGTCTCTAGATGACATCTTGGTCAGAGCAGAATTTCCAGACCCACCTACAGAGCATTCTGCCCAAACATTCTGCCCAAGTAAATGGGACAGACAATGGGACTGCTCTCTGTCTTGCTAGAGCAGAGGCACTAGAACCTACTACCTTAGACTAACCTTCCTAGCAAATGTATGTTTTCTAGTTTGTGTAAAAGACCCTTGTTAGGAATGACCAGAACTTATTAGCCTGGCCTAACCTCCCTTGCAAGGGAACAACAGTATAAACTGTAGAATACTAGAATCTGACCTTTGTGATATAAGTCCTACTAGAAGACCTGAAACTAGAATGCAGATTCTAGAAGCTGCTGTACATACTGGAACATTAAACACCAAGTGGGAAGTCCGTATAAACAACTGGGCCTCTACCCTTCACACCGAACTATTTGTCTTGCTTCTTGCACTGAAATGTGCACACGTTTCCAAACTTGATACATTAATTGTAAGTGACTCTTTTATCATCCTTAATTGTTTTCAACTCTTTAAGACATAACTGTAACACATACACACTACACATATCACACTACACACTATTGAATAATATTACTGCAAAAAACTAAGAAAAAATCAATTAGAGACATTGAAATAATAAGGTAATAATATCTTTGTGGCAACTCCCACCTGCCAGCTGGGGCATAGCAGACTGCCTCTGACTGTCACAATGATAGATAGATGTGGGAAAACATCACCAAGCTAATGAATGTCATTCCTGAAATACATAGGCTACAATTCACACAAAAGCTACCAGAAATATATGCAGAGTATGAGTATATAAAGACAGCAACGAACACTGAACACAACCAAGGGACTGAGAGTTTAGAGAGCCAAATTAGTAATGTAGGACATTGTGTCAAGGTACATGAAAATGAAGGAGCAAACTGGTAATAGGAGTAAGGAGAGAAACAATGAGAAAGACGAGAACACAAATGAGAAAGACGAAAGCAACAAGGAGAAAGATAAGGGAAATACCGAAAAAGAACGCGGAAACGAGAAAGTTGGAACAAAAAAAACACAGAGGTAGCCAAGTCGTACACGGATACAAACAATAAGAATACAAGCACAGATGAAAATATTTGCAGATATTATGCAAAAGGACAGTGCAAATATGGGACCAGAGGCACAGAATGCACATTCATGCACCCACAGAAATGCCGAAACATGTTAGGGAAAGGCACCAGCACACCCTGGATCAGGGTAGAGAGAAGGAAAAACTAGCAAAACCTTCCAGAAGTGACACACAATATGGACAATCATTCATATTTGCAAACATACAAGGTCTAAAGTCAAAGTCAAGAAATAAAGTTAAGTTCATAAATGGCCTCTTATTAGAGTCAAACTCAATATTTTCAAAACAGCATGCCAAGGATTTGGGAATAATGATGACCAACGACCTAACGTTTAGGGAGGTAACCTCAAGGTAAGGTAAGGCAGATGTCGTTTTGGAACGGATTGTAGATATTTCCATCCTAAGTTATGCAAACTCTCAGTGAATGAGAGGAACTGCTATGATCACCATTGCCCTGATTTCAAATGAGAGGTACACAGCGCTATATGAGAGAGGTGTATATAATATATATTATAATATATATATTATATACAATATAATAGCCCAGGAAATTTTTTAGAGGCAAGCAGACCTAGAGGGAGGAAGAGACAGGCAGAAACGTTGCAGGAGTACGCTTGGGGAGGGGAATATGCCCAAGACTGGACTACGTTTCGTCAAGCCCACACATACTACACCCCCCAACTACACAGAAACTATTACACTCCACAGTACCAACTCCAAAACTGGACAAACCATTGCCAGACCAGCACACCCTGGATCAGGGAAGAGAGACGGAAGAACTACCAAAACCTTCCAGAAGTGACACACAATATGGACAATCATTCATATTTGCAAACATACAAGGTCTAAAGTCAAAGTCAAGAAATAAAGTTAAGTTCATAAATGGCCTCTTATTAGAGTCAAACTCAATATTTTCAAAACAGCATGCCAAGGATTTGGGAATAATGATGACCAACGACCTAACGTTTAGGGAGCATAACCAAGCAAATATTGCGGCAGCCAGAAAAATGATAGGATGGATTACGAGAACTTTCAAATTCAGGGATCCCATCACAATGGTTGTACTCTTCAAGTCACTTGTGTTATCCCGTCTTGAGTACTGCTCAGTACTCACTTTCCCCTTCAGAACAGGAGAGATTGCTGAAATAGAGGGAATACAGAGAACATATACATCACACATAGACGCGATAAAGCATCTAAATTATTGGGATCATCTCAAAGCTCTCCAAATGTACTCACCAGAAAGGAGACGAGAGAGATACCAAATAATATACACATGGAAAATACTGGAGTTCCAGGTCCCAAATCTACACAGTAAAATAAAAACATACTGGAGTGAACAATATGGAAGAAAATTCAGAATAGAACCAGTGAAGAGCTGAGGTGCCATAGGCACAATCAGAGAACACTGTATAAACATCAGAGGTCCATGGTTGTTCAACATCCTCCCAGCGACTATAAGAAATATTGCCGGAACAACTGTGGACATTTTCAAGAGAAAACTAGACTGTTTTCAAAAAAACATGCCGGACCAACCAAGCTGTGGTGGGTATGTGGGCCTGTGGGCTGCTCCAAGCAACAGCCTGGTGGACCAAACTCTCACAAGTCAAGCCTGGCCTCAGGCCGGGCTTGGAGAGTAGAACAACTCCCAGAACCCCATCATGCAGGTATCAAGCAGGACTCTGGCTTTGTCAACGCCTCTTTTTTGCCTGACTTCCCCGCCCTATCGCGGCCAAAATATATCACCTACAATTTTTTTTCCCCGTGATCAGGGAACACACACATGAACACTTTTATAAGACGAAAGAATTTTTGGGAATTTTTGTTGTTGCACCTGGCGGTGTTGCAGGCCAAAAAACCCCTTAGCAGTTTAAGGGTTAAAGGAAGGATTCCAGAGGCGCTTATCTGCTGCCCAACTGGAACTTTCGGCCTCCCCGTGGGGTGCCGCTTTGGCATGTGGGTGTTAGGTGAGCTATGACCTAGTCATATAAATTGCCATCCATCATTCCATGGCTAATATTTCATTCATCTGGACAACCAAAGCCTTGAATCTCAGACCACACAGACAGTAACCAACTGCTCTACCTACTGATCCACCATCACCCCTTAAAAGGAAGGATTCAAGAGGCACCTATCTGCTGCCCAACTGAACTTTAGGCCTTCCCGTCTCAACAGACAAGACCTTCTGTGGAACAAAAAATTTTGTACCTTCGACAAGAATGATGCTTTGTGTGAGGTACATTCCCTTGGCCTGTACAACTTACAGACAGATCAACAAGCTTAGGACATGGATGGAGCAGAATTTCAAGGAGCACCCAGCCTACAGCTATTTCCCATTACAACCTTCAATTCTAGCTTGGAAACAGTCGTCTCTAGATGACATCTTGGTCAGAGCAGAATTTCCAGACCCACCTACAGAGCATTCTGCCCAAACATTCTGCCCAAGTAAATGGGACAGACAATGGGACTGCTCTCTGTCTTGCTAGAGCAGAGGCACTAGAACCTACTACCTTAGACTAACCTTCCTAGCAAATGTATGTTTTCTAGTTTGTGTAAAAGACCCTTGTTAGGAATGACCAGAACTTATTAGCCTGGCCTAACCTCCCTTGCAAGGGAACAACAGTATAAACTGTAGAATACTAGAATCTGACCTTTGTGATATAAGTCCTACTAGAAGACCTGAAACTAGAATGCAGATTCTAGAAGCTGCTGTACATACTGGAACATTAAACACCAAGTGGGAAGTCCGTATAAACAACTGGGCCTCTACCCTTCACACCGAACTATTTGTCTTGCTTCTTGCACTGAAATGTGCACACGTTTCCAAACTTGATACATTAATTGTAAGTGACTCTTTTATCATCCTTAATTGTTTTCAACTCTTTAAGACATAACTGTAACACATACACACTACACATATCACACTACACACTATTGAATAATATTACTGCAAAAAACTAAGAAAAAATCAATTAGAGACATTGAAATAATAAGGTAATAATATCTTTGTGGCAACTCCCACCTGCCAGCTGGGGCATAGCAGACTGCCTCTGACTGTCACAATGATAGATAGATGTGGGAAAACATCACCAAGCTAATGAATGTCATTCCTGAAATACATAGGCTACAATTCACACAAAAGCTACCAGAAATATATGCAGAGTATGAGTATATAAAGACAGCAACGAACACTGAACACAACCAAGGGACTGAGAGTTTAGAGAGCCAAATTAGTAATGTAGGACATTGTGTCAAGGTACATGAAAATGAAGGAGCAAACTGGTAATAGGAGTAAGGAGAGAAACAATGAGAAAGACGAGAACACAAATGAGAAAGACGAAAGCAACAAGGAGAAAGATAAGGGAAATACCGAAAAAGAACGCGGAAACGAGAAAGTTGGAACAAAAAAAACACAGAGGTAGCCAAGTCGTACACGGATACAAACAATAAGAATACAAGCACAGATGAAAATATTTGCAGATATTATGCAAAAGGACAGTGCAAATATGGGACCAGAGGCACAGAATGCACATTCATGCACCCACAGAAATGCCGAAACATGTTAGGGAAAGGCACCAGCACACCCTGGATCAGGGTAGAGAGAAGGAAAAACTAGCAAAACCTTCCAGAAGTGACACACAATATGGACAATCATTCATATTTGCAAACATACAAGGTCTAAAGTCAAAGTCAAGAAATAAAGTTAAGTTCATAAATGGCCTCTTATTAGAGTCAAACTCAATATTTTCAAAACAGCATGCCAAGGATTTGGGAATAATGATGACCAACGACCTAACGTTTAGGGAGGTAACCTCAAGGTAAGGTAAGGCAGATGTCGTTTTGGAACGGATTGTAGATATTTCCATCCTAAGTTATGCAAACTCTCAGTGAATGAGAGGAACTGCTATGATCACCATTGCCCTGATTTCAAATGAGAGGTACACAGCGCTATATGAGAGAGGTGTATATAATATATATTATAATATATATATTATATACAATATAATAGCCCAGGAAATTTTTTAGAGGCAAGCAGACCTAGAGGGAGGAAGAGACAGGCAGAAACGTTGCAGGAGTACGCTTGGGGAGGGGAATATGCCCAAGACTGGACTACGTTTCGTCAAGCCCACACATACTACACCCCCCAACTACACAGAAACTATTACACTCCACAGTACCAACTCCAAAACTGGACAAACCATTGCCAGACCAGCACACCCTGGATCAGGGAAGAGAGACGGAAGAACTACCAAAACCTTCCAGAAGTGACACACAATATGGACAATCATTCATATTTGCAAACATACAAGGTCTAAAGTCAAAGTCAAGAAATAAAGTTAAGTTCATAAATGGCCTCTTATTAGAGTCAAACTCAATATTTTCAAAACAGCATGCCAAGGATTTGGGAATAATGATGACCAACGACCTAACGTTTAGGGAGCATAACCAAGCAAATATTGCGGCAGCCAGAAAAATGATAGGATGGATTACGAGAACTTTCAAATTCAGGGATCCCATCACAATGGTTGTACTCTTCAAGTCACTTGTGTTATCCCGTCTTGAGTACTGCTCAGTACTCACTTTCCCCTTCAGAACAGGAGAGATTGCTGAAATAGAGGGAATACAGAGAACATATACATCACACATAGACGCGATAAAGCATCTAAATTATTGGGATCATCTCAAAGCTCTCCAAATGTACTCACCAGAAAGGAGACGAGAGAGATACCAAATAATATACACATGGAAAATACTGGAGTTCCAGGTCCCAAATCTACACAGTAAAATAAAAACATACTGGAGTGAACAATATGGAAGAAAATTCAGAATAGAACCAGTGAAGAGCTGAGGTGCCATAGGCACAATCAGAGAACACTGTATAAACATCAGAGGTCCATGGTTGTTCAACATCCTCCCAGCGACTATAAGAAATATTGCCGGAACAACTGTGGACATTTTCAAGAGAAAACTAGACTGTTTTCAAAAAAACATGCCGGACCAACCAAGCTGTGGTGGGTATGTGGGCCTGTGGGCTGCTCCAAGCAACAGCCTGGTGGACCAAACTCTCACAAGTCAAGCCTGGCCTCAGGCCGGGCTTGGAGAGTAGAACAACTCCCAGAACCCCATCATGCAGGTATCAAGCAGGACTCTGGCTTTGTCAACGCCTCTTTTTTGCCTGACTTCCCCGCCCTATCGCGGCCAAAATATATCACCTACAATTTTTTTTCCCCGTGATCAGGGAACACACACATGAACACTTTTATAAGACGAAAGAATTTTTGGGAATTTTTGTTGTTGCACCTGGCGGTGTTGCAGGCCAAAAAACCCCTTAGCAGTTTAAGGGTTAAAGGAAGGATTCCAGAGGCGCTTATCTGCTGCCCAACTGGAACTTTCGGCCTCCCCGTGGGGTGCCGCTTTGGCATGTGGGTGTTAGGTGAGCTATGACCTAGTCATATAAATTGCCATCCATCATTCCATGGCTAATATTTCATTCATCTGGACAACCAAAGCCTTGAATCTCAGACCACACAGACAGTAACCAACTGCTCTACCTACTGATCCACCATCACCCCTTAAAAGGAAGGATTCAAGAGGCACCTATCTGCTGCCCAACTGAACTTTAGGCCTTCCCGTCTCAACAGACAAGACCTTCTGTGGAACAAAAAATTTTGTACCTTCGACAAGAATGATGCTTTGTGTGAGGTACATTCCCTTGGCCTGTACAACTTACAGACAGATCAACAAGCTTAGGACATGGATGGAGCAGAATTTCAAGGAGCACCCAGCCTACAGCTATTTCCCATTACAACCTTCAATTCTAGCTTGGAAACAGTCGTCTCTAGATGACATCTTGGTCAGAGCAGAATTTCCAGACCCACCTACAGAGCATTCTGCCCAAACATTCTGCCCAAGTAAATGGGACAGACAATGGGACTGCTCTCTGTCTTGCTAGAGCAGAGGCACTAGAACCTACTACCTTAGACTAACCTTCCTAGCAAATGTATGTTTTCTAGTTTGTGTAAAAGACCCTTGTTAGGAATGACCAGAACTTATTAGCCTGGCCTAACCTCCCTTGCAAGGGAACAACAGTATAAACTGTAGAATACTAGAATCTGACCTTTGTGATATAAGTCCTACTAGAAGACCTGAAACTAGAATGCAGATTCTAGAAGCTGCTGTACATACTGGAACATTAAACACCAAGTGGGAAGTCCGTATAAACAACTGGGCCTCTACCCTTCACACCGAACTATTTGTCTTGCTTCTTGCACTGAAATGTGCACACGTTTCCAAACTTGATACATTAATTGTAAGTGACTCTTTTATCATCCTTAATTGTTTTCAACTCTTTAAGACATAACTGTAACACATACACACTACACATATCACACTACACACTATTGAATAATATTACTGCAAAAAACTAAGAAAAAATCAATTAGAGACATTGAAATAATAAGGTAATAATATCTTTGTGGCAACTCCCACCTGCCAGCTGGGGCATAGCAGACTGCCTCTGACTGTCACAATGATAGATAGATGTGGGAAAACATCACCAAGCTAATGAATGTCATTCCTGAAATACATAGGCTACAATTCACACAAAAGCTACCAGAAATATATGCAGAGTATGAGTATATAAAGACAGCAACGAACACTGAACACAACCATGGGACTGAGAGTTTAGAGAGCCAAATTAGTAATGTAGGACATTGTGTCAAGGTACATGAAAATGAAGGAGCAAACTGGTAATAGGAGTAAGGAGAGAAACAATGAGAAAGACGAGAACACAAATGAGAAAGACGAAAGCAACAAGGAGAAAGATAAGGGAAATACCGAAAAAGAACGCGGAAACGAGAAAGTTGGAACAAAAAAAACACAGAGGTAGCCAAGTCGTACATGGATACAAACAATAAGAATACAAGCACAGATGAAAATATTTGCAGATATTATGCAAAAGGACAGTGCAAATATGGGACCAGAGGCACAGAATGCACATTCATGCACCCACAGAAATGCCGAAACATGTTAGGGAAAGGCACCAGCACACCCTGGATCAGGGTAGAGAGAAGGAAAAACTAGCAAAACCTTCCAGAAGTGACACACAATATGGACAATCATTCATATTTGCAAACATACAAGGTCTAAAGTCAAAGTCAAGAAATAAAGTTAAGTTCATAAATGGCCTCTTATTAGAGTCAAACTCAATATTTTCAAAACAGCATGCCAAGGATTTGGGAATAATGATGACCAACGACCTAACGTTTAGGGAGGTAACCTCAAGGTAAGGTAAGGCAGATGTCGTTTTGGAACGGATTGTAGATATTTCCATCCTAAGTTATGCAAACTCTCAGTGAATGAGAGGAACTGCTATGATCACCATTGCCCTGATTTCAAATGAGAGGTACACAGCGCTATATGAGAGAGGTGTATATAATATATATTATAATATATATATTATATACAATATAATAGCCCAGGAAATTTTTTAGAGGCAAGCAGACCTAGAGGGAGGAAGAGACAGGCAGAAACGTTGCAGGAGTACGCTTGGGGAGGGGAATATGCCCAAGACTGGACTACGTTTCGTCAAGCCCACACATACTACACCCCCCAACTACACAGAAACTATTACACTCCACAGTACCAACTCCAAAACTGGACAAACCATTGCCAGACCAGCACACCCTGGATCAGGGAAGAGAGACGGAAGAACTACCAAAACCTTCCAGAAGTGACACACAATATGGACAATCATTCATATTTGCAAACATACAAGGTCTAAAGTCAAAGTCAAGAAATAAAGTTAAGTTCATAAATGGCCTCTTATTAGAGTCAAACTCAATATTTTCAAAACAGCATGCCAAGGATTTGGGAATAATGATGACCAACGACCTAACGTTTAGGGAGCATAACCAAGCAAATATTGCGGCAGCCAGAAAAATGATAGGATGGATTACGAGAACTTTCAAATTCAGGGATCCCATCACAATGGTTGTACTCTTCAAGTCACTTGTGTTATCCCGTCTTGAGTACTGCTCAGTACTCACTTTCCCCTTCAGAACAGGAGAGATTGCTGAAATAGAGGGAATACAGAGAACATATACATCACACATAGACGCGATAAAGCATCTAAATTATTGGGATCATCTCAAAGCTCTCCAAATGTACTCACCAGAAAGGAGACGAGAGAGATACCAAATAATATACACATGGAAAATACTGGAGTTCCAGGTCCCAAATCTACACAGTAAAATAAAAACATACTGGAGTGAACAATATGGAAGAAAATTCAGAATAGAACCAGTGAAGAGCTGAGGTGCCATAGGCACAATCAGAGAACACTGTATAAACATCAGAGGTCCATGGTTGTTCAACATCCTCCCAGCGACTATAAGAAATATTGCCGGAACAACTGTGGACATTTTCAAGAGAAAACTAGACTGTTTTCAAAAAAACATGCCGGACCAACCAAGCTGTGGTGGGTATGTGGGCCTGTGGGCTGCTCCAAGCAACAGCCTGGTGGACCAAACTCTCACAAGTCAAGCCTGGCCTCAGGCTGGGCTTGGAGAGTAGAACAACTCCCAGAACCCCATCATGCAGGTATCAAGCAGGACTCTGGCTTTGTCAACGCCTCTTTTTTGCCTGACTTCCCCGCCCTATCGCGGCCAAAATATATCACCTACAATTTTTTTTCCCCGTGATCAGGGAACACACACATGAACACTTTTATAAGACGAAAGAATTTTTGGGAATTTTTGTTGTTGCACCTGGCGGTGTTGCAGGCCAAAAAACCCCTTAGCAGTTTAAGGGTTAAAGGAAGGATTCCAGAGGCGCTTATCTGCTGCCCAACTGGAACTTTCGGCCTCCCCGTGGGGTGCCGCTTTGGCATGTGGGTGTTAGGTGAGCTATGACCTAGTCATATAAATTGCCATCCATCATTCCATGGCTAATATTTCATTCATCTGGACAACCAAAGCCTTGAATCTCAGACCACACAGACAGTAACCAACTGCTCTACCTACTGATCCACCATCACCCCTTAAAAGGAAGGATTCAAGAGGCACCTATCTGCTGCCCAACTGAACTTTAGGCCTTCCCGTCTCAACAGACAAGACCTTCTGTGGAACAAAAAATTTTGTACCTTCGACAAGAATGATGCTTTGTGTGAGGTACATTCCCTTGGCCTGTACAACTTACAGACAGATCAACAAGCTTAGGACATGGATGGAGCAGAATTTCAAGGAGCACCCAGCCTACAGCTATTTCCCATTACAACCTTCAATTCTAGCTTGGAAACAGTCGTCTCTAGATGACATCTTGGTCAGAGCAGAATTTCCAGACCCACCTACAGAGCATTCTGCCCAAACATTCTGCCCAAGTAAATGGGACAGACAATGGGACTGCTCTCTGTCTTGCTAGAGCAGAGGCACTAGAACCTACTACCTTAGACTAACCTTCCTAGCAAATGTATGTTTTCTAGTTTGTGTAAAAGACCCTTGTTAGGAATGACCAGAACTTATTAGCCTGGCCTAACCTCCCTTGCAAGGGAACAACAGTATAAACTGTAGAATACTAGAATCTGACCTTTGTGATATAAGTCCTACTAGAAGACCTGAAACTAGAATGCAGATTCTAGAAGCTGCTGTACATACTGGAACATTAAACACCAAGTGGGAAGTCCGTATAAACAACTGGGCCTCTACCCTTCACACCGAACTATTTGTCTTGCTTCTTGCACTGAAATGTGCACACGTTTCCAAACTTGATACATTAATTGTAAGTGACTCTTTTATCATCCTTAATTGTTTTCAACTCTTTAAGACATAACTGTAACACATACACACTACACATATCACACTACACACTATTGAATAATATTACTGCAAAAAACTAAGAAAAAATCAATTAGAGACATTGAAATAATAAGGTAATAATATCTTTGTGGCAACTCCCACCTGCCAGCTGGGGCATAGCAGACTGCCTCTGACTGTCACAATGATAGATAGATGTGGGAAAACATCACCAAGCTAATGAATGTCATTCCTGAAATACATAGGCTACAATTCACACAAAAGCTACCAGAAATATATGCAGAGTATGAGTATATAAAGACAGCAACGAACACTGAACACAACCAAGGGACTGAGAGTTTAGAGAGCCAAATTAGTAATGTAGGACATTGTGTCAAGGTACATGAAAATGAAGGAGCAAACTGGTAATAGGAGTAAGGAGAGAAACAATGAGAAAGACGAGAACACAAATGAGAAACACGAAAGCAACAAGGAGAAAGATAAGGGAAATACCGAAAAAGAACGCGGAAACGAGAAAGTTGGAACAAAAAAAACACAGAGGTAGCCAAGTCGTACACGGATACAAACAATAAGAATACAAGCACAGATGAAAATATTTGCAGATATTATGCAAAAGGACAGTGCAAATATGGGACCAGAGGCACAGAATGCACATTCATGCACCCACAGAAATGCCGAAACATGTTAGGGAAAGGCACCAGCACACCCTGGATCAGGGTAGAGAGAAGGAAAAACTAGCAAAACCTTCCAGAAGTGACACACAATATGGACAATCATTCATATTTGCAAACATACAAGGTCTAAAGTCAAAGTCAAGAAATAAAGTTAAGTTCATAAATGGCCTCTTATTAGAGTCAAACTCAATATTTTCAAAACAGCATGCCAAGGATTTGGGAATAATGATGACCAACGACCTAACGTTTAGGGAGGTAACCTCAAGGTAAGGTAAGGCAGATGTCGTTTTGGAACGGATTGTAGATATTTCCATCCTAAGTTATGCAAACTCTCAGTGAATGAGAGGAACTGCTATGATCACCATTGCCCTGATTTCAAATGAGAGGTACACAGCGCTATATGAGAGAGGTGTATATAATATATATTATAATATATATATTATATACAATATAATAGCCCAGGAAATTTTTTAGAGGCAAGCAGACCTAGAGGGAGGAAGAGACAGGCAGAAACGTTGCAGGAGTACGCTTGGGGAGGGGAATATGCCCAAGACTGGACTACGTTTCGTCAAGCCCACACATACTACACCCCCCAACTACACAGAAACTATTACACTCCACAGTACCAACTCCAAAACTGGACAAACCATTGCCAGACCAGCACACCCTGGATCAGGGAAGAGAGACGGAAGAACTACCAAAACCTTCCAGAAGTGACACACAATATGGACAATCATTCATATTTGCAAACATACAAGGTCTAAAGTCAAAGTCAAGAAATAAAGTTAAGTTCATAAATGGCCTCTTATTAGAGTCAAACTCAATATTTTCAAAACAGCATGCCAAGGATTTGGGAATAATGATGACCAACGACCTAACGTTTAGGGAGCATAACCAAGCAAATATTGCGGCAGCCAGAAAAATGATAGGATGGATTACGAGAACTTTCAAATTCAGGGATCCCATCACAATGGTTGTACTCTTCAAGTCACTTGTGTTATCCCGTCTTGAGTACTGCTCAGTACTCACTTTCCCCTTCAGAACAGGAGAGATTGCTGAAATAGAGGGAATACAGAGAACATATACATCACACATAGACGCGATAAAGCATCTAAATTATTGGGATCATCTCAAAGCTCTCCAAATGTACTCACCAGAAAGGAGACGAGAGAGATACCAAATAATATACACATGGAAAATACTGGAGTTCCAGGTCCCAAATCTACACAGTAAAATAAAAACATACTGGAGTGAACAATATGGAAGAAAATTCAGAATAGAACCAGTGAAGAGCTGAGGTGCCATAGGCACAATCAGAGAACACTGTATAAACATCAGAGGTCCATGGTTGTTCAACATCCTCCCAGCGACTATAAGAAATATTGCCGGAACAACTGTGGACATTTTCAAGAGAAAACTAGACTGTTTTCAAAAAAACATGCCGGACCAACCAAGCTGTGGTGGGTATGTGGGCCTGTGGGCTGCTCCAAGCAACAGCCTGGTGGACCAAACTCTCACAAGTCAAGCCTGGCCTCAGGCCGGGCTTGGAGAGTAGAACAACTCCCAGAACCCCATCATGCAGGTATCAAGCAGGACTCTGGCTTTGTCAACGCCTCTTTTTTGCCTGACTTCCCCGCCCTATCGCGGCCAAAATATATCACCTACAATTTTTTTTCCCCGTGATCAGGGAACACACACATGAACACTTTTATAAGACGAAAGAATTTTTGGGAATTTTTGTTGTTGCACCTGGCGGTGTTGCAGGCCAAAAAACCCCTTAGCAGTTTAAGGGTTAAAGGAAGGATTCCAGAGGCGCTTATCTGCTGCCCAACTGGAACTTTCGGCCTCCCCGTGGGGTGCCGCTTTGGCATGTGGGTGTTAGGTGAGCTATGACCTAGTCATATAAATTGCCATCCATCATTCCATGGCTAATATTTCATTCATCTGGACAACCAAAGCCTTGAATCTCAGACCACACAGACAGTAACCAACTGCTCTACCTACTGATCCACCATCACCCCTTAAAAGGAAGGATTCAAGAGGCACCTATCTGCTGCCCAACTGAACTTTAGGCCTTCCCGTCTCAACAGACAAGACCTTCTGTGGAACAAAAAATTTTGTACCTTCGACAAGAATGATGCTTTGTGTGAGGTACATTCCCTTGGCCTGTACAACTTACAGACAGATCAACAAGCTTAGGACATGGATGGAGCAGAATTTCAAGGAGCACCCAGCCTACAGCTATTTCCCATTACAACCTTCAATTCTAGCTTGGAAACAGTCGTCTCTAGATGACATCTTGGTCAGAGCAGAATTTCCAGACCTACCTACAGAGCATTCTGCCCAAACATTCTGCCCAAGTAAATGGGACAGACAATGGGACTGCTCTCTGTCTTGCTAGAGCAGAGGCACTAGAACCTACTACCTTAGACTAACCTTCCTAGCAAATGTATGTTTTCTAGTTTGTGTAAAAGACCCTTGTTAGGAATGACCAGAACTTATTAGCCTGGCCTAACCTCCCTTGCAAGGGAACAACAGTATAAACTGTAGAATACTAGAATCTGACCTTTGTGATATAAGTCCTACTAGAAGACCTGAAACTAGAATGCAGATTCTAGAAGCTGCTGTACATACTGGAACATTAAACACCAAGTGGGAAGTCCGTATAAACAACTGGGCCTCTACCCTTCACACCGAACTATTTGTCTTGCTTCTTGCACTGAAATGTGCACACGTTTCCAAACTTGATACATCAATTGTAAGTGACTCTTTTATCATCCTTAATTGTTTTCAACTCTTTAAGACATAACTGTAACATGCTCGTGTCTGAAGCTAGACACAAATACAACAAAATTATTAATGATGGTAACAGAGTACATTTCATGTGGACTCCATCTCAAGTTGGCCTCCGAATGCACGATAAGAGCTGATGAGTTAGCCATAGGATCTGCCTTTAAAGGAGAAATTATGTGCCGCTGTAACACATTCCACTACTGCCCACAGGATGGGTATGGGGTGCATGATAAATGAACTGAACTAAAACTCTGCTGGGTTTTAAAATACAGCTGGAAATGATCAGAGAAATGGGGGGGACCTTTGACAAGCTGCCGGCTTCCTGTCCTCAGCGAGGCCACTAGTGTTGGTGGCCCTCAGATAAATGTTTGTAAATTAACATAAGATATAGTGCAAGAGGCGATACTAGCATTACAATTAATTATACCTTACCTTGAGGTTACCTTGAGGTGCTTCCGGGGGTTAGCGTCCCCGCGGCCCGGTCGTCGACCAGGCCTCCTGGTTGCCGGACTGATCAACCAGGCTGTTGGACGCGGCTGCTCGCAGCCTGACGTACGAGTCACAGCCTGGTTGATCAGGTATCCCTTGGAGGTGCTTATCCAGTTCTCTCTTGAACACTGTGAGGGGTCGGCCAGTTATGCCCCTTATGTGTATCTACCCCTAAGGTGTAGATAAATTATAAAAACTAATGTAATAAATCTATTAAGGTCTGATAATGACCTTTTGCCATTTGTAATCCTTTTGTCCTCCTGCTCACAGGTTTGAGTGTAATGGGGAACACAATAAATTATAGCTGCCACTGCTGGCAACAACCAAGAATGGGTCAAATTAGTCAGGGTTCAAAATCATTCAGTAAACCTCTAGTGGCCTCAAGGGTGGAAAAAAGCCTCAGCCTTGTCGTTGGTCCCCCTACTGTTACTGGTGATCTTTTCCGACTGGATTTTGAACCAGACTTGGGGTCGTTTGAACTAAAAGTCCGAGTGGACAGGGGCCCGACAGCTGAGTGTACAGCGCTCGGGGTTCATAGTGCTAATGATCCGGGTTCGATCCCAGGCAAAGGCGAAAACAAATGGACAGAGTTTCTTTCACCTTGATGCCCTGTTCACCTAGCAGTTAATGGGTACCTGGGAGTTATGTCTACGGGCTGCTTCCTGGGGATATATTTACCTAGTTGTACTCACCTAATTTTGCTTGAAAGGGTTGAGCTTTGGCTCTTTGGTCCCGCCTCTCAACCGTCAATCAACTGTACAGATTCTTGAGCCCACTGGGCTCTATCATATCTACATTTGAAACTGTGTATGGAGTCAGCCTCCACCACTACTTAATGTATGAGTGTGAATATTAGGATTAAGGACTTGCCCGAAACGCTATGCGTGCTAGTGGCTGTACAAGAATGTAAGAACTCTTGTATATATATAAATAAAGTCTGGACACCATCACAACGACTGCAAGAAGCTGAGGAGCGTCGCGTGTACCATCTTGGCGCCATCACCAGCATGTAAACAACTCTGCTTCACATCCACCAAACACATCTCACAATTTGTATTTGCATTTTCATCCTCTGTAAACCTTTCAATTAGCATTTATAACTACAAAATAAATAATATAAACGTAATACAATATATCTTACTATTTTGTACATATTCGAATTTACATTCTAAATAGATTGGTAATGAAAACAATAAGCTTTAGGCATTCTATGTCTGACTATATTAGATGAACTTATAGCTGGGTTTTAATCTACACTGTGTTGTTGTTGTTTCAGATTTAGCTACTCAGAACGAAGTGTCCATGTAGCACGGGCTATGGTATCTACACTGTGTAATCTTCCAAATTGTGGGGTCCAGTCCCTGAGCCCATTATGTGCCTCTGTAACCCTTTCCACTACCGCCCACACCATGGGTATGGGGTGCATAATAAATAAACTAAACTAACTAACTAGAATAGGCTAGCAGCACATTGCTGTCTATACCTAAGCTTGTTAATAAAATAATAATAATAATAATAATAATAATAATAATAATAATAATAATAATAATAATAATAATAATAATAATAATAATAATAATAATAATAATAATAATAATAATAATAATAATAACTAAATTGTTTATTTATTTATTTATTTATGTTAAAAAAAACATTAGCGTACATAGGTGCTGTCGAGCATGATGACATAGACAATTCAATTTCTTTCTTGATTATGCACCCCATACCCATCCCGTGGGCGGTGGTGTAAAGGATTACAGAGGCACATAATCGGTTCAGGAACTGAACCCTGTAGTTCGTTTAGCTAAGCAAAGAACAATGTTTGACGCTAGTTACAAAATTATCAATGTTAGACAAGGCAGCTAAAAACTGCATGTGAAAAAGCCTGAAATTGAGTGGCATGGGCATTCCAATCCCTGCTGTAAAAACACCAATATTTCAGGAAATTAGGGAAGACAGAAGAGCAGTTACTCTTCTGACACTCAAAGACCAGAAAGCACGAGTATAAAGGGCTATGACATGTTTAGAACCTATAATTATATGTACGGGCAGCACAAAACATCCACTACACAGTGTGACATTGTAATTGTCATAATTAGGCTGGGATATCGGTATATATGGCAGGTGGTTGAAGGTAATGAATCTCCCAATGGTAAACATTCCAATTGTAAACTATGTGAACAAGAGCTGGGACATATTCTCCAACACTATACAGTATCTTGACCACAAGCTGAATTTCCAGGGACACATTCTAAACATATCAAAAAAGTTTCAAAAACTGTGGGCATTCTTTCTAAGATCAGATATTATGTACCACGCCCTGCCCTGGTGACTCTCTATTACTCCCTTATCTATCCATATCTCAACTATGGTATTTGTGCTTGGGGCTCTACTACCCAAAATCACTTACGTCCTCTAATTACTCAACACAAAGCTGCTGTTAGGACAATATCCAATTCTGGCCCCAGACATCACTCGGTACCCCTACTTAAATTTCTGAATATGTTAGACATTAAGTCACTGCACATTCTCTCATGTGTATTATACATATATAAAACGCTAAACTATAATGCCAATCCTGATCTCAAAAGCTTCATAGAAGGTTGTATCAGAACCCATGAGCATCACACCAGAAATAAATACAGTTTTGATATTCCTAGAGTACGACTTAATCAAACTAGAAATGCTCTACAAATCAAGGGACCCAGAATGTGGAATGACCTTCCCAACCATGTTAAAGACTGTACCTCTCCTAACCAGTTTAAGTTAAAAGCGAAGCTATACCTAATAAATTCCCTGTAACCTACCTTACCCTTCTATTGTCAACCAATGTCTGTTTTTTTTCCTTAAAGAGCGCTGTTTGTCGACATAATTGTATTTTTGTTGCTTTTTCATCTATGTTTTCATTTCTTGTTTTCATTCTACTCATTATGCTCAATTAGTATTAAGCTTGTCATTTAAGTTTATCATGCCCGAAACGCTTTGCGTAATAGTGGCTTTAGGCATTGTATGTACTAGCTTTACCTATAAGTCAAACAATCCTTGTAAAAATTTATTGTATGTATGTACCTTACCTAAATAAAATTGTATTGTATTGTATTGTATTGTATTGTATTGTATTGTATTGTATCTGTGATTACAACCTTCTATGAAGCTTGTATCCCTGTTATAAGTGACTTCAGGAAAAATGGTATGAGATAATTTCAGCTCTGTAATTATTTAAGATAAGATTAGATACTTTTTTTGTAGATATATACAGGAGTTGTTACATTCTTGTACAGCCACTAGTACGCATAGATACTTCATACACTTATGAATATTGGAAGATATTCTTGTGCTGTACCCAGGCTTTGCTAGTGTCTATGTAGGACCCTTAAAAGATGAGACTAACCAAGTTATATTGGATGATAAAAGGGCAGCAAACACTGAATTTACAGTGTTTGCACAAACACAAACACTTTACATCAGTGTTCACACTAGAAAGATTGAACGAGATCCGATCACCCACACAAATGCTTTAAGGAAGTGAAGAGAATTAATTCAGGGATATACCCATTACAAATATTATATTCACTGATGGTTCCCTACACCGCCCCACGGGTGCAGCTGGAAGTGTAGTTGTCCTGACAATGGGTGATGACATATTTTGAGTGGGGAGTCCGTATAAACAACCTGGCCTCTACCCTTCACACCGAACTATTTGCCTTGATCCTTACACTGAAATGTGTACAAGTCTCCATGGCGCATTTGCGCCATGTCATGACGTTTGACATGCCATCTTCAATCCGGTGCCCCTAGGAATCACATGAGACAAGCCCATGACATCACCCTAACAAGAGAAATGTTGAACAAAAATACCTGTATAATAGACAAAACCCAAGATGTAAGAAGATTACAAATTCTTGAAGCAATTCACATAAGAATAGAACAACCTACCATGAACACTCAAATCACGAAACTATTTACTCTACCCACCATGAGAGTAAGGACAAGACCAGAACATAACGATGCCAACACAGAAGACAATGTTCAACATAACAGGCCAATTACACCTGATTAATCTTTGTATGTGGATAGCAGCTGCCTCGTATGGGCCAATAGGCCTTCCGCAGTTACCTCTATTCTTATGTTCTTATGTTTCACCCCCCCCCCCTTTATCCCTTATGTATCCCCCCATGTTTTCACCTTTATTGTCTTATCACCTGACCCAGTGCGGGTATAAAATCAACCAAACCTGAAAATTCTTTTCAATTGAGAATGAACCATGGAGGTTCGAAACGTTGTGCAAATTGTATAAATAAGCGTAATACATTCTATAGTAATTCACTTCTTTTCTTCACCCTGTAATTACGAAAATGAGTTTTGGAGAACTCCTATTTCAGCTAAGCCCTGATGCTAAGAAAATAGTTAGAGGAATAGAAGCCCTAAATCAGAAGATAGTAAATACAGAATATGCGGTCATATTTAATGATATATATATATATATATATATATATATATATATATATATATATATATATATATATATATATATATATATATATATATATATATATATATATATATATATATATATATATGTATATATATATATATATATATATATATATATATATATATATATATATATATATATATATATATATATGTTACAAAATGACTTGTATTGTTTTCTATATTAGCCTGCTTCCTGTTAGTATTGTCTACCTCATCAAACTTTTATACAATCAAAATTTTATTTGAAGTTATGCCCGAAATGTTCAGTTCATATTTGTAGTTATATTCAATGTTTACTTGTTTTACCTATGTATCTCTCTCTTTTATATCTCATATCTATATACATTTGTACAAATATTATTATTATTATTATTATTATTATTATTATTATTATTATTATTAAAGTAATACTACTAATAATAATAACTATAATAATAATAACAATAATAGTGCCCATCAGGTTTTTTTCTTAACAAAATAAATAAATAAATAAATATATAATAAATAAATGTTTATTTAGGTAAGGTACATACATATAAGAGATTTTGCAAAGAATGATGGATTTATAGATAGAGCTAGTACATACAATGCCTAAAGCTTTGGGGTTGGTTCCCCAAATTGGGGGTCTTTCATGTGAAGAGGGATTGACGGGGCTTAAGTTGCATTCACTGGAGGGGCGAAGGGTTGGGGGTGGCGTGGTGGAGGTTTGCAAGTGGATGAATGGACATAACCGGGGGGATATTAATAGGGTATTAAAAGTATCAACACAGGACAGAACACGAAACAATGGATATAAATTGGATAAGTTTAGATTTAGGAAAGACTTGGGTAAATACTGGTTCAGTAACAGGGTTGTTGATTTGTGGAACCAATTGCCGCGTAACATTGTGGAGGTGGGGTCCCTCGATTGTTTCAAGCACGGGTTGGACAAGTATATGAGTGGGATTGGGTGGTTATAGAATAGGAGCTGCCTCGTATGGGCCAATAGGCCTTCTGCAGTTACCTTTGTTCTTATGTTCTTATGTTCTTAAGCCACTATTACGCAAAGCGCTTCGGGCAGGGAAAACATTAATTACTAAAGCTTAATACTAATTGAGTATAAAGAATAAAATGTGTTGAGAACAAATAAAAATAGAGATAAATAAGGGGGGGGGGTAACATGGCTGAAAAAGCAGCACAAATACGATTAGGTCGACAAACAGCGTTGTTTAAAAAAAAAAAAGCAGACATGGGTTGACAATAGAGGGGTAAGGTAGGTTACAGGGAATTTATTAGGTAGTACTTCGTTTTTATCTTAAGCTGGTTGAGAGAGGTACAGTCTTTAACATGGTTGGGAAGGTCATTCCACATTCTGGGTCCCTTGATTTGTAGAGCATTTCTAGTTTGATTAAGTCGTACTCTAGGAATATCAAAACTGTATTTATTTCTGGTGTGGTGCTCATGGGTTCTGTTACAACCTTCTATGAAGCTTTTGAGGTCAGGATTGGCATTACAGTTCAGCGTTTTATATATGTATAATACACATGAGAGAATGTGCAGTGACTTAATATCTAACATATTCAGAGATTTGAGTAAGGGTACCGAGTGATGCCTGGGGCCAGAGTTAGATATTGTCCTAATAGCAGCTTTGTGTTGAGTAATTAGTGGGGTGCCTCAGGGCTCTGTCCTGGGACCTCTGTTGTTTATAATATATATAAATGATTTAGATTCAGGTTTAGATTCAGTGAGAGGTTGTGTTAACCGGAGCTCCTGAGTGTTGTAATATTATCATAGCAATATGGAAGTTGTAGTTAAGGACCTGGTGACTCTAGTGGGAGCCCTGAGGACAGAGTTGGACTCTCTGCGGGAGGAGGTGCGTCAGCTCAAAAAACAACGAGAAGTAACGAAGGAGGAGACCAGCAGTAAAGGGACCTCGTCTTGGAGAGTTGTGAAAGACAGGGGCCTTAAGAAGACTTTGATAAAGCCGCCTTCAAACGCCATAGCAACTTCAAATTCATTTGACGTTTTGGAGGACGAGTGCTGTGGAGAGACTGTGGATCGCGCAAAAGGGAAAACAACGAAGAGAAAGGAAGCGCAGGCCCCTCAGAAAGTAAAGGAAGTACCTAAGCAAACATTAGTTGTGGGAGATTCCCAGATAAGGTATTTGGATAGAACGTTTTGTGCTAGAGATAGGGGGAACAGGTTAAGGGTTTGCTATCCCGGAGCTGGCATTGGTGATATTATAAACAACATGAATGATATTATGGCTGGTAATGGGAACAATCCCATTATTTGCATTAGCGTGGGAGGAAATGATGTTGGTCGAGTCAGGAGTGAGGAACTGATTCAGAGGTATAAAACAGCCATAGAGTTAGTTAGGAGCAAGGGAGGAATCCCGATCATATGTGGCATTCTTCCAAGAAAGGGAGTGGGAAATGAATGGATATCGAGGGCACTTGGTGTCAATTGCCGGCTGGAAAGATATTGCAAATCAAATGCAATATCTTTCATAGACAACTGGGAACACTTCTATGGAAGAAATGAAATGTATGCTCGTGATGGGGTGCATCTATCGAGAGCTGGGGTTGTTGCTGTTGCGAACTCGCTAGAAGAAGTGGTTAGAGGTGTTTGTTTGGGTTTAAACTGTTAGTAGATAGAGGTATGGGAATTGATTTGGAGGAAGGAGGTAATAAAAGTATGTGTTTGTGGGAGAAAGGAATTGGCAAAACGATCAGGGAAAGAGAAGGTCCGCAAAATAACAATTCACTTAGGGTATATTACACTAACAGTAGAAGTCTAAGAAATAAAATTAACGAATTAAATGCTCTTGTCTGCACAGAAAAAATAGATATTATTGCACTTACCGAAACGTGGATGAATGTAGAAAATAGAGAACTATTAGCTGAATATCAAATATATGGATTTAAACTATTTCACACAGATAGATATATTAGACGAGGAGGTGGAGTAGCCATATATGTTAGGGACAATTTGAAATGTAGTCTCAAAGAGGGAATCAAAACAGAGCCACACACAGAAACTATTTGGATTGAATTAAACGAAAAAGCTAATAATATTATAATAGGAGTAATATATAAGCCACCAAATTTAGACAGAATGGAAGCAAAGCATCTATGGGATGAAATATCTAGAGCATCTAGATCTAACAGTATTTATGTCATGGGTGACTTTAATTTTAGCGGAATAAACTGGTTGAACAAAACAGGGAATAGTGAAGCAGAAGATTTTCTAGAATTAATTGACGATTGCTTTCTTACGCAACACATTAAGGAACCAACACGGGAAAATAATATTTTAGATTTAGTGTTAACTAACAGGGAAACGCAAATTAATGACATCGAAATAGGGAGTGAGCTAGGGAGCAGTGATCACAAAGAAATCAGATTTAGCATAGAATGGAATAGACCAGTAGGAGAAAATTCTGTTAAAGTGCCAGATTTTCGAAAAGCTGATTTTAATAGCCTAAGAAATTTTTTGGGTCAAATTGATTGGAATGGCTTGGGTATGGGGTGTGGGCCGGTCTTGGAGCGAGACATGAACCCAGCGATAGGTGACTTAAATGGGGATTTCGATGTGGATTCATTATATAACTTATTTAAGAATATTCTAAACAAAGCACAGGAACGTAGTATACCATACAAATTGAATAGATCGTATACTAATGACCCAAAGTGGATAACAAAGAATTTGAAGAACCTTATAGGTAAAAAGAGAGCTTGGTACAAAAGGATTAAAAATGGGGAGGTCACTTTAGAACAGGAATTCGTACAACTGGTTAGAAATGTTAAAAAAGAGATAAGGAAAGCAAAAAGAAACTATGAAGTTCGCATAGCAGGGCAAGCAAAGACAAATCCTAAAGGGTTTTTTCAGTTATATCGTACTAAGACTAGGGAAAGGATAGGTCCATTAAAAACTGAGACAGGTCAAATAACAGATAGTGATGAAGAGATGAGTAGTATTTTTAATAAATATTTTGTATCTGTATTTACTAAAGAGGAACTTAACAATATGCCTTCAGCCGAACAAGTCTATGTGGGTGGGGACGAGGACAGGTTGACGAGTTTAGCAGTTACCAGGGAGGATGTTCTTAAACAAATAGTAAAACTCAAACCAAACAAATCCCCAGGGCCGGATGAAGTGTTTGCTAGGGTGCTTAAAGAATGCAAAGAGGAGCTTTGTGACCCACTGTCAACCATATTTAATAAATCAATAGAGTCAGGCAGAGTGCCAGAGTTTTGGAAAGTTGCTAATGTGATACCAGTTTTTAAGAAAGGAGATAGATCACTTGCGTCTAACTATCGACCAATTAGCCTAACGTCTATTGTGGGAAAGTTACTCGAATCTATAATAGCAAATAAAATTCGTCTTCATCTTGAAAAACATAAATTAATAATTGAGTCGCAACATGGTTTTATAAATGGCCGTTCATGTTTAACAAATTTGTTATCTTTTTATTCTAGCATTGTTGAGGCAGTTGATAGTGGTAAGGATTGCGATGTTGTATACCTTGACTTTAGCAAAGCTTTTGATACAGTGCCACATGAAAGACTGATTAAAAAAATAGAGTCTCATGGTATTGGGGGTGCTATATTAAGCTGGATTAGGGCATGGCTATACCAAAGGAAACAGAGAGTTAGTATAAATGGAATCAAGTCAGAGTGGGAAAATGTTGTAAGTGGAGTGCCTCAAGGCTCTGTCCTGGGACCTCTGTTGTTTATAATATATATAAATGATTTAGATTCAGGTTTGAGTAGCAACATTTGCAAATTTGCCGATGATACGAAAATCGGTAGGGAAATTAATTCGGAGGAGGACTCACTATCACTTCAAGTTGATCTAGATAGGGTTTTGAAATGGTCAAAGGATTGGCAGATGCAGTTTAATGCTGATAAATGTAAAGTTCTGAGGTTAGGTAATGATGATAGAGTTACAAGATACGAGCTAGATGGTGTTGTGATTGCGAAGTCGGATTGCGAAAGGGATCTGGGAGTTATGATTAGTAAGAATTTAAAACAAAAGGATCAATGCATAAATGTTCGTAATAAGGCAAATCGGACACTTGGATTTATTAATCGCAGCGTTAGTAACAAGACACCTGGTGTGGTTCTCAAGCTATATCTTGCTCTAGTTAGGCCCCATTTAGATTATGCAGTTCAGTTTTGGTCGCCATATTATAGAATGGATATAAATTCACTTGAACGTGTCCAGCGTAGGATGACTAAGTTAATTCCCCAAATTAGAAATCTTTCATATGAAGAAAGATTAACAAAGCTTAAGTTGCATTCACTGGAAAGGCGAAGAGTTAGGGGTGACATGATAGAGGTTTACAAGTGGATGAATGGACATAACCGGGGGGATATTAATAGGGTATTAAAAGTATCAACACAGGACAGAACACGAAACAATGGATATAAATTGGATAAGTTTAGATTTAGGAAAGACTTGGGTAAATACTGGTTCAGTAACAG
Organism: Procambarus clarkii; assembly: GCF_040958095.1. Lineage (NCBI taxonomy): Eukaryota > Metazoa > Arthropoda > Malacostraca > Decapoda > Cambaridae > Procambarus > Procambarus clarkii. The sequence goes on along the minus strand of NW_027189145.1, from coordinate 2,494,166 downwards.
GGTTGTTGATTTGTGGAACCAATTGCCGCGTAACATTGTGGAGGTGGGGTCCCTCGATTGTTTCAAGCACGGGTTGGACAAGTATATGAGTGGGATTGGGTGGTTATAGAATAGGAGCTGCCTCGTATGGGCCAATAGGCCTTCTGCAGTTACCTTTGTTCTTATGTTCTTATGTTCTTCTTATGTTCTTAATTAGAAGACGTAAATGATTTTGGGTAGTAGAACCCCAAGCACAAATACCATAGTTGAGATATGGATAGATGAGGGAGTAATAGAGAGTCATCAGGGCAGGGCGGGGTACATAATATCTGATCTTAGAAAGAATGCCGACAGTTTTTGAAACTTTTTTTTGATATATTTAGAATGTGTCCCTGGAAATTCAGCTTGGGGTCAATGAGAACGTCAAGGAATTTGCCATCTAATTTGTTACAAATTTGGGTATTGTTTATTTTGAGATTTATTTGATTCGAGGATTTATTGCCAAACAGAATATAGAAAGTTTTGTCAGTGTTAAGGGTGAGTTTGTTGGCAGTTAGCAAAAGATGGACTTTATTTAGCTCAGTATTTACTGTGGCATTTAGAGCAAGGGGATCAGGACTGGAGTAAATGAAGGTTGTGTCGTCAGCAAATAGAATTGGTTTGAGGTGTTGGGAGGCATTTGGAAGGTCATTAATGAAGATGAGAAAGAGGAGAGGGCCAAGTATGCTGCCCTGAGGAACACCAATGTTGATGAGTAGGGTGGGAGAAATTGAATTATTCACAGAAACATACTGCAGCCTGTCAGTAAGGTAAGATTTGAGGTATTGCAGGGAGTGTCCTCTGACTCCATAATGATGTAATTTAAGAAGAAGGTTTTGGTGGTTGACAGTGTCAAAAGCCTTACGCAGGTATATTAAGCCAATTAATAAGCCAATTAAGTATATTAGGTATAGACAGCAATGTGCTGCTTCCTTATTCTATATGAGATATTACACAGTGTAGATCAAAACCTAGCTACAGGTTCATCCAATATTCCCATCACACAGGATGGTTAGTCATACATGGAATCAGGGAGGAAAACACCAGCCTCAATAAAAAAAGTCAACTCTGACTAAAAATTAGGATAGAACATAAAATGTAAGGCTGATCTATGAGCCTCCACTAGGAAAATCTGGGTACAGCACAAGAATATCTTCCAATATCTGAAGTCACTTATAACAGGGAAATTACATATATAGTGTTGGAGAGTGTGTCCCAGCTCTTGTTCACATAGTTTACAATTGGAATGTTTACCATTGAGGGATTCATTACCTGCAACCACCTGCCATAGATACCGATATCCCAGCCTAATTATGACAATTACAATGTCACACTGTCTAGTGGATGTTTTGTGCTGCCCGTACATATAATTATAGGTTCTAAACATGTCATAGCCCTTTATACTCGTGCTTTCTGGCCTTGGTGTGTCAGTGACGGCTCTTCTGTTTTCGCTACTTTCCTGAAATATTGTGGCTTTTACAACAGAGATTGGAATGCCCATATCCAACTCAATTTCAGGCCTATCACATGCAGTTTTAGCTGCCTTGTCTGTGTCATCATGCTGGGGCAACACCTACGTGAGATGGTATCCATACAAATGAGACTCAGAAACTCTTGCTCTTTGCATTAACAATGTTGTTTATAATGGATGTTACAACACTCCTGGTGTCTATTTTGCATGTTGGGTTTTTAAGGGCCTGAAAAGCTGACTTTGAATCACAGAAAATTACTCCTACACTGTTCTTCAGTGCGTTAGTGGCAAGTAGTAGTGCAGCTAATTGCCCATCAGGTAAATTTATGTTCTCCTCTGATTCCGTGTATGACTAGCCATCCTGTGAGATGGGGATATTGGATGAACTTATAGCTAGTCTTTGATCTACACTGTGTAATCTTTCATATGTATCTTCCCAAGGGTCCTTTAGTACATTAGTTTTGGGTTTTGCCCGAAACTCTATGCTTGCCAGTGGCTTTGCAAGAATGTAAAAATATTACTCTAATGTAATCTCACCAACCTATTGTACCTTCTTGCGTTTGAAATATTATCATTATTATAAAATAAACAAAATAAAATAAATAAATATTTTACAAGAGTTTTGTTCTCGTTACTACTCACTAAAGTGTTTAATTAAAATAGTGGCGACAATTAACAATTAAAACAAGGAAACAGGAGGTAATATTTATTAAAGTTATTTATATAATGGATTTTAGAATTGTAAATGATTATTGTATGCTTTAGTAAAGGTTAAAATATCACTTAGGAGTAGATGAGATCAGCGGTGCTGTATAGGATGTGAAGCAAAGTTGTTTACCATCACTACGCGGAGCACATTAACCCGCCAACTTCATTTAACGTTTGTACAGAACTGTTCTCCCACGAAGGATTGCGTGAGTCTTTACTTAGTTTTTTGAGTTATGAATTATTTAGTACAGAACGAACAGTATAAAGAGTCCATTAGACAAGGTGACATTGCAGGTGTCAGTAATAGATTGGATGCAGGATGGGAGTAACGGTTCTCAATAACGGGATAACAGGAGATATTTTTTCACCTATAAGGTTATAAGCTCTTTGAACCACCTACTCGCTGAAGCGGTAAATGGCAAAAACACTGGTACAATTATGATAAATGGGGGGGGGGAGACCTTTTGTAAGCTGCCAGCTTCCTGTCCCCATCGAGCCCACTAGAGAGTTAGTGACTCAGCCCATATAATGAATCTTCTAACAGTGACAAGATATCATCCGAAGCAAGGCCTGTAACATATAAGAGTTTGGGTGACAACATTCAAAGAGTACAGTATTACAAACTTCTGATTCATCAGAGTTAGTTATCCTTTTCTCCATCCATTGACCCTTGCACTGTGACACTGTCACTTGCAGGTGTTACACACCTGCAGTTATGATGGGCAGACATATGTTTAGAGCCTGTCTAAAAAGAATTATAAGTGGGAAATCGGCTACTTCCTTTAATTTGTGAAGTAATTTAATTTGGTTAGCATATGCTGTTTCATGCAAAGTAAAAATAAATATACATATCTAACATTTTCTTTATTTTGACTGTATGCATGTACGTAATATATACAGTGCATTTTAAAAAATTCACATTATGCTTATTGAGAAAATCCTTAGAAGCCGTGATGAGGATTCGAACCTATGCGGTGCGTGTTCCCACGTACATGCCCTAGTCAGCTAGGCCACAAGACGACTAGGGTATGTGTGTGTGGGACTACCCACCGCATAGGTTCGGACCCTCATTACGACTCCTACGGATTTTCTCATTGAAACATCACATAAGTGTGATTACTCTGAATGTTCTACCTTGAAAGAGGTAGAACATTCCTGAAATAACAGAGCCAGAGTGCATGGGGAAATTGTGTAAAAATCCTGGTCTGCCTTTAGTGGAAACATCAGGAAATCATTGTGAGCTCAGTAGAATTCCAGGTTGCAATCCTTTTGACTATGTAGTGGCCTAGTTGACTAGGGAGTGTGTGTGTGGGAACACCCACCACATGTTTGAATCCTCATCACGGCCCCTATGGATTTTCTCATTGACACATGACGTTAGTGTGATTACTGTGTGCATTTGTACTTAATTTTGTACTTAATAGCCAGAACACATTACTTGGACTACTATACAAGGCCTGAGTTGCCCAACAACAATTTGAGTTTTCCTGAAATTATATATTTTTCTAAATATTTTTTCTTGTGGAATGATAAAGCTTTCCATTATATATGATTTTACAGTATTTTTATTTTGAGTTAGAAATAATGAAGAAGTATTTATTTATTTATATACAAGAAAGTACATTTGGTTTATGAGAGTACATAGCATTGATGTTTTTACATTCTTGCAAAGCAACTGACACACATAGCGTTCGAGCAGAATGTGACCAAACCTAATCTATCCTTGGCTAACTGTCTTAACCTATCTAAACCTAACATTCATGTTCTTAATGTAATTTAACCCCTGCACTGCACACGTGTTTGTGGCAAAAACTTCATAGTGCAATTGTTAAGGACATATTTTTGTTGTTTTTACAAATGTTCATGTAAAGTTAATGTCAAAATGTTTCCAAACTCAACTATTTTAATTTCAAAACACAAAGACTGGTGAAAACATTAAAATAGTGTATAGCCTAAATAAAAAAAAAAAAACACCTCTCAAAACGGCATTTGTTGTTTGGCGCAGTGCAGTGGTTAATAATCTTAATTCTAATTAACCAATGTGAAATTTTGGTTGGAAAAAACACTGCCTATTAGGCAGGTAATAAAATTTTTTATCATTACTTGCCGATGTAGCCCTGACTGAATATAATTCATGTCAACAAAATTACTTGCATGCCCTCCGTCACTATGTGATGGAGTGCAAAAAGATACGTGAATTCAGGGACAATTCTATGACAATTTTTCAAGAGATGTGTAAATATTTTATTCAAAAGGATCTGCTACCAGGAATTTAAGCCAAATATCTCCAGTTTGCTAACTATAGGTAATAACTGGTTGATTGTAACCTGAATTTACCAGATTTTTTCGGGAGGTCACTAAAACTAAAGGCCTCGACAAGGACAGGAAGCTGATGGCTTGTCAAAAGTCCCCCCCCCCCATTTACCAGCCTACTCACCACTGCCCACTGAATAGGGGCAGTGTGCAGGATAAACATATCAGTTATGACATTAGCTCTCCACATATGTCAGTTGCCTAATTTACAAACTGTACAGTGCATCCTCGCTTCAAGTGGTGTCAGTAGTTGGGGTTTAGTGTCAAGGGGCAGGTGATGAAAGTTATTCTCATTGGAGGCAGCTGGAGTTAGTGTTGTCAGAAAAGACTGGTGGTGTCAGTGGTGGAATCAGTTGTCAGGGAGGCAAGTGGTGGAAGTTGTTGTCAGGGGAGGCAAGTGGTGGAAGTTGTTGTCAGGGGAGGCAAGTGGTGGAAGTTGTTGTCATGGGAGGCAAGTGGTGTCAGTGGTTGAAGTTATTGTCAGGGGAGGCAAGTGGTGGAAGATGTTGTCAGGGGAGGCAAGTGGTGTCAGTGGTTGAAGTTATTGTCAGGGGAGGCAAGTGGTGGAAGATGTTGTCAGGGGAGGCAAGTGGTGGAAGATGTTGTCAGGGGAGGCAAGTGGTGTCAGTGGTTGAAGTTATTGTCAGGGGAGGCAAGTGGTGGAAGATGTTGTCAGGGGAGGCAAGTGGTGTCAGTGGTTGAAGTTATTGTCAGGGGAGGCAAGTGGTGGAAGATGTTGTCAGGGGAGGCAAGTGGTGTCAGTGGTTGAAGTTATTGTCAGGGGAGGCAAGTGGTGGAAGTTGTTGTCAGGGGAGGCAAGTGGTGTCAGTGGTTGAAGTTATTGTCAGGGGAGGCAAGTGGTGGGAGATGTTGTCAGGAGAGGCAAGTGGTGGAAGTTGTTGTCAGGGGAGGCAAGTGGTGTCAGTGGTTGAAGTTATTGTCAGGGGAGGCAAGTGGTGTCAGTGGTGGAAGCTATTGTCAGGGGAGGCAAGTGGTGTCAGTGGTGGAAGTTGTTGTCAGGGGAGGCAAGTGGTGGAAGTTGTTGTCAGGGGAGGCAAGTGGTGGAAGTTGTTGTCAGGGGAGGCAAGTGGTGTCAGTGGTTGAAGTTATTGTCAGGGGAGGCAAGTGGTGTCAGTGGTTGAAGTTATTGTCAGGGGAGGCAAGTGGTGGAAGCTATTGTCAGGGGAGGCAAGTGGTGTCAGTGGTGGAAGCTATTGTCAGGGGAGGCAAGTGGTGTCAGTGGTTGAAGTTGTTGTCAGGGGAGGCAAGTGGTGTCAGTGGTTGAAGTTATTGTCATGGGAGGCAAGTGGTGACAGTGGTGGAAGTTGTTGTCAGGGGAGGCAAGTGGTGGAAGTTGTCAGGGGAGGCAAGTGGTGGAAGCTATTGTTAGGGGAGGCAAGTGGTGTCAGTGGTGGAAGTTGTCAGGGGAGGCAAGTGGTGCCAGTGGTGGAAGTTGTTGTCAGGGGAGGTAAGTATAATAATAATAATAATTTATTTAGGAACAGTACATACATAGTTGCAGCATTACAGTACAAACATTCTGTTAGATTTAAAGATAGAGGTAGTACATACAATACCTAAAGCCACTAGTACGCATAGCGTTTCGGGGGCAAGGAGAGGTGGGGAAAAACACTTAGACTAAAACTTAATAGTAATTGAGCTTAAAGTATAAATTGTGTTGAATGAAAACAAAATAATAAAAGATAAAAAAAGGGGGAAACATGGTAGAAAATAGCCAATATACAAGTTGGTCAACAAACAGCATTTTTTTTTTAATAGTAAGACATGGGTTGACATTTAGAAGTAAGGTAGGTTACATGGAGTTAATTAGGTAGTACTTAGTTTTCGTCTTAAACTGGTTGAGAGAGGTACAATCTTTGACATAATTGGGAAGGTCATTCCACATTCTGGGTCCCTTGATTTGTAGAGCATTTCTAGTTTGATTAAGTCTAACTCTTGGAATATCAAATGGGTATTTGTTTCTGGTGTGGTGCACATGTGTTCTGTTACAACCTTCTAGGAAGCGTTAAAGGTCAGGATTGACATTACAATTCAGAGTTTTAAATATATATAGTACACAAGAGAGGATGTGCAGTGACTTAATATCTAACATATTTAGAGATTTGAGTAAGGGTACCAAGTGCTGTCTGGGGCCAGAGTTAGATATTGTTCTAATAGCAGCTTTGTGTTGGGTAATTAGAGGACGTAAATGATTTTGGGTAGTAGAACCCCAAACACAAATACCATAGTTGAGATAAGGATAGATGAGAGAGTAATAGAACGTCATCAGGGCATGGTGAGGAACATAATATCTGATCTTAGAAAGAACGCCAACAGTTTTAGAAACTTTTTTGCTATATTTAGAATGTGTCCCTGGAAATTCAGCTTGTTATCGATGAGGACACCAAGGAATTTACCATCAACTTTACTACTGATTTGTATATTGTTTATTCTTAAATTAATTTCATTTGAGGATTTATTACCAAACAAAATATAGAAAGTCTTGTTAATGTTAAGGGTGAGTTTGTTAGCAGTTAGCCAAAGATGGACTTTATTTAGTTCAGTATTCACAGTGACATTTAGAGCAAGAGGGTCAGTACTGGAGAAGATGAAAGTTATGTCATCAGCAAATAAGATTGGCTTGAGGTGTTGAGAGGCATTTGGAAGGTCATTAATGTAGATGAGAAAGAGGAGAGGGCCAAGTATGCTGTCCTGTAGAACACCGATGTTTATAGGTAGTGTCGGAGAAATGGAATTATTCACAGAAACATACTGGAGCCTGTCAGTAAGGTAGGACTGAAGGTATTGCAGGGAGTGACCTCTGACTCCATAATGATGTAATTTAAGAAGAAGGATTTGGTGGTTGACAGTGTCAAAAGCCTTACGTAGGTCCACAAATATCCCAACAGGGAACTCATTTTTATCAAGCGCTGCATGTATCAAGTTAATCATACCAATAAGTGCATTGTTAGTGCTTTTTTTGGGTCTGAAGCCATATTGACTAGAGCTTAGTATATAGTGTTTGGCTAGATAAGAGTAAAGCTGCTTGTAGATTAGTTTTTCAAATATTTTTGACAAGTTTGGCAGAATTGATATCGGTCTGAAGTTGTTGACATCAGTGAGATCACCACATTTATGGACTGGGGTTACTCTCTCTTCTTTTTAGAATATTTGGAAAAGTTTGGAGTTCAAGTGACTTGTTGTAGAGCAATGCAATGGCAAGGGCTAAAGATCTGGAGGCTTTTTTGTAGATTAGAGTTGGTATCTCCGTAAGGGCACTAGACTTGGTCTTAAGGGAAAGGATTACCTCATTTACATCAGTGGAATTAGCGGGCGTTAGGTAGAGACTGGGTAGTTACCTGTAAGATAGTCCTGAACATTAGTACTGGAAGATAGAATATCATTAGCAAGGGATGACCCAATGGATGAGAAGAACATATGGAATTCAATAGCAGTATCAATGGCTGAAAGCAGACCATCGTTATTGGACAGGATTATTGGTTTGTTATTTAAAATCTTTTTTGCTTCCAATATTTGTGAAATTGTGCTCCATGTTTTCTTGATGTTGCCCTTTGTTTGAGTAAATTTATCTTCGTAGTATTTAATTTTGGCTCTTCTAATTATTTTAGATAGTAATGATGAGTAATTCTTTGAAAGTTCTTTGGAGACGATACCTAACCTATACTTCTTCTCAAGTTCATGTTTTTTATTAATAGATTCAAGTATCCCCTTTGTAAGCCAAGGATTGTTTAGCCTTTTAGTTGTGACTTGTTTCGTTAGCATAGGTCAGTGGGTGTTATAGAGGCTGAGAGTTTTTTGAAGAAATGATTGCACTGCTAGGTTGATGTCTCCTGTGGAACCTAATTCGGACTCCCAGTTGATATTAGCGGCAGCAGCTATAAAATTGCCTATAGAAGTTTCATTGTGCAGCCTAAAGCTTATCTTCCTTGTATCTAGAGGTGGTTTGTGAATGTTGGTTAGAAGAAATGTGGGGTAATCGTCTGTAGTGCTATCAGTGGTGAAAGTGGTGAAAGCTGTTGTCAGGGGAGGCAAGTGGTGTAAGTGGTGGAAGCTTCTTGTCAGGGGAGGCAAGTGGTGAAGCTGTTGTCAGGGGAGGCAAGTGGTGGAAGCTGTTGTCAGGGGAGGCAAGTGGTGGAAGCTGTTGTCAGGGGAGGCAAGTGGTGGAAGCTGTTGTCAGGGGAGGCAAGTGGTGGAAGCTGTTGTCAGGGGAGGCAAGTGGTGGAAGCTGTTGTCAGGGGAGGCAAGTGGTGGAAGCTGTTGTCAGGGGAGGCAAGTGGTGGAAGCTGTTGTCAGGGGAGGCAAGTGGTGGAAGCTGTTGTCAGGGGAGGCAAGTGGTCTCAGTGGTGAAAGCTGTTGTCAAGGGAGGCAAGTGGTGTCAGTAGTGGAAGCTGTTGTCAGGGGAGGCAAGTGGTGTCAGTGGTTAAAGCTGTTGTCAAGGATGGCAAGTGATGTCAGTGGTGGAAGTTGTTGTCAAGGGAGGCAGGTGGTGGCAGTGATGGAAGCTGGTGTCAAGGGAGGCAAGTGGTGTCAGTGGTGGAAGCTGTTGTCAGGGGAAGCAAGTGGTGTCAGTGGTGGAAGTTGTTGTGAAGAGAGGCAAGTGGTGTCAGTGGTGGAAGCTGTTGTCATGGGAGGCAAGTGGTGTCAGTGGTGGAAGTTGTTGTCAAGGGAGGCAAGTGGTGTCAAAGGTTGAAGCTGTTGTCTAGGTACGCAAGTGGTGTCTGGTGGAAGCTGGTGTCAAGGGAGGCAAGTGGTGGAAGTTGTTGTCAAGGGAGGCAAGTGTGTCAGTGGTGGAAGCTGTTGTCAAGGGAGTCAGGTGTTGGCAGTGGTGGAAGCTGGTGTCAAGGGAGGCAAGTGGTGGAAGTTGTCAAGGGAGGCAAGTGAGTCAGTGGTGGAAGCTGTTGTCAAGGGAGGCAAGTTAAAAATCAATCAAAATCAAAATGTTTATTTAGGTAAGGTACATAAAAGAGATTTTACAAAGAGTGATGGATTTATAGTTAGGGCTAGTACATACAATGCCTAAAGCCACTATTACGCACAGCGTTTCGGGCGTTGCGGGCAAAGCGTTTCGGGCAAGTTGTGTCAGTGGTGGAAGATGTGAAGGGAGGCAAGTGGTGTCAATGGTGGTAGCTGTTATCAAGGGAGGCTTTGGTGGAAACTGTTGTCAAGGGAGGCAAGTGGTGTCACTGGTGGAAGCTGTTGTCAGGGGAGGCAAGATGGCATCAGAGGTGGAAGCTGTTGTCAAGGGAGGCAAGTGGTGGAAGTTGTTGTCAAGGGAGGCAAGTGGTGTCAGTGGTGGAAGTTGTTGTCAATGTAGGCACGTGGTGTCAGTGGTGGAAGCTGGTGTCAAGGGAGGCAAGTGGTGTCAGTGGTGGAAGCTGGTGTCAAAGGAGGCAAGTGATGTCAGTGGTGGAAGTTGTTGTCAAGGGAGGCAAGTGGTGTCACTGGTGGAAGCTGTTGTTAAGGGAAACAAGTGGTGTCAGTGATGGAAGCTATTGTCAATAGAGGCAAGTAGTATCAGTGGTGGAAGTTGTCAAGGGAGGCAAGTGTGTCAGTGGTAGAAGTTGTTGTCAAGGTAGGCAAGTGGTGTCAGTGGTGGAAGCTGTTATCAGGGGAGGGAAGTGTTATCAGTGGTGGAAGCTGTTGTCAAGGTAGGCAAGTGGTGTCAGTGGTGGAAGCTGTTATCAGGGGAGGAAAGTGTTATCAGTGGTGGAAGCTGTTGTCAAGGTAGGCAAGTGGTGTCAGTGGTGGAAGCTGTTGTCAAGGTAGGCAAGTGGTGTCAGTGGTGGAAGCTGTTATCAGGGGAGGGAAGTGTGTCAGTGTTGGAAGTTGTTGTCAAGGGAGGCAAGTGGTGTCAGTGGTGGAAGTTGTTGTCAAGGGAGGCAAGTGGTGTTGGTGGTGGAAGCTGTTGTGAAGGGAGGCAAGTGGTGTCAGTAGCAGAAGCTGTTGTCAAGAGAGGCAAGTGGTGGAAGTTGTTGTCAAGAGCGGGAAGTGGTGTCAGTGGAGGATGCTGTTGTCAAGGAAAGCAAGTGGTGTCAGTGGTGGAAGGTGTTGTCAAGGAAAGCAAGTGGTGTCAGTGGTGGAAATTGTGATGGGAGGCAAGTGGTGTCAGTGGTGGAAGCTGCTGTCAAGGTAGGCAAGTGTGTCAGTGGTGGAAGCTGGTGTCAAGGGAGGCAAGTAGTGTCAGTGGTGGAAGTTGTCAAGGGAGGCAAGTGATGTCAGTGGTGGAAGTTGTTGTCAAGGGAGGCAAGTGGTGTCACTGGTGGAAGCTGTTGTTAAGGGAAACAAGTGGTGTCAGTGATGGAAGCTGTTGTCAATAGAGGCAAGTAGTATCAGTGGTGGAAGTTGTCAAGGGAGGCAAGTGTGTCAGTGGTGGAAGTTGTTGTCAAGGTAGGCAAGTGGTGTCAGTGGTGGAAGCTGTTATCAGGGGAGGGAAGTGTTATCAGTGGTGGAAGCTGTTGTCAAGGTAGGCAAGTGTGTCAGTGGTGGAAGTTGTTGTCAAAGGAGGCAAGTGTGTCAGTGGTGGAAGTTGTCAAGGGAGGCAAGTGGTGTCAGTGGTGGAAGGTGTTGTCAAGGAAAGCAAGTGGTGTCAGTGGTGGAAATTGTGATGGGAGGCAAGTGGTGTCAGTGGTGGAAGCTGCTGTCAAGGTAGGCAAGTGTGTCAGTGGTGGAAGCTGTTGTCAAGGTAGGCACGTGGTGTCAGTGGTGGAAGCTGTTGTCAAGGGAGGCATTGGAGGATGCTGTTGTCAAGGGAGGCAAGTGGTGTCAGTGGTGGAAGCTGTTGTCAAAGGAGGCAAGTGTGTCAGTGGTGGAAGTTGTCAAGGGAGGCACGTGGTGTCAGTGGTGGAAGCTGTTGTCAAAGGAGGCAAGTGTGTCAGTGGTGGAAGTTGTTGTCAAAGGAGGCAAGTGTGTCAGTGGTGGAAGTTGTCAAGGGAGGCAAGTGGTGTCAGTGGTGGAAGCTGTTGTCAAAGGAGGCAAGTGTGTCAGTGGTGGAAGTTGTCAAGGGAGGCAAGTGGTGTCAGTGGTGGAAGCTGTTGTCAAGGGAGGGAAGTGTTGTCAGTGGTGGAAGTTGTTGTCAAGGGAGACAAGTGGTGGAAGTTGTTGTAATGAGTGGCAGGTGGTGTCAGTGGTGGAAGCTGTTGTCAAAGGAGGCAAGTGTGTCAGTGGTGGAAGTTGTTATCAAGGGAAGCAAGTGGTGTCAGTGGTGGAAGTAGTGATGGGAGGCAAGTGGTGTCAGTGGTGGAAGTAGTGATGGGAGGCAAGTGGTGTCAGTGGTGGAAGCTGTTGTCAAGGTAGGCACATGGTGTCGGTGGTTGAAGTTATTGTCAGGGAAGGCAAGTGGTGTCAGTGGTGGAAGTTGTTGTCAGGGGAGGCAAGTGGTGGAAGTTGTTGTCAGGGGAGGTAAGTATAATAATAATAATAATTTATTTAGGAACAGTACATACATAGCTGCAGCATTACAGTACAAACATTCTGTTAGATTTAAAGATAGAGGTAGTACATACAATACCTAAAGCCACTAGTACGCATAGCGTTTCGGGGGCAAGGAGAGGTGGGGAAAAACACTTAGACTAAAACTTAATAGTAATTGAGCTTAAAGTATAAATTGTGTTGAATGAAAACAAAATAATAAAAGATAAAAAAAGGGGGAAACATGGTAGAAAATAGCCAATATACAAGTTGGTCAACAAACAGCATTTTTTTTTAATAGTAAGACATGGGTTGACATTTAGAAGTAAGGTAGGTTACATGGAGTTAATTAGGTAGTACTTAGTTTTCGTCTTAAACTGGTTGAGAGAGGTACAATCTTTGACATAATTGGGAAGGTCATTCCACATTCTGGGTCCCTTGATTTGTAGAGCATTTCTAGTTTGATTAAGTCTAACTCTTGGAATATCAAATGGGTATTTGTTTCTGGTGTGGTGCATATGTGTTCTGTTACAACCTTCTAGGAAGCGTTAAAGGTCAGGATTGACATTACAATTCAGAGTTTTAAATATATATAGTACACAAGAGAGGATGTGCAGTGACTTAATATCTAACATATTTAGAGATTTGAGTAAGGGTACCAAGTGCTGTCTGGGGCCAGAGTTAGATATTGTTCTAATAGCAGCTTTGTGTTGGGTAATTAGAGGACGTAAATGATTTTGGGTAGTAGAACCCCAAACACAAATACCATAGTTGAGATAAGGATAGATGAGAGAGTAATAGAACGTCATCAGGGCAGGGTGAGGAACATAATATCTGATCTTAGAAAGAACGCCAACAGTTTTAGAAACTTTTTTGCTATATTTAGAATGTGTCCCAGGAAATTCAGCTTGTTATCGATGAGGACACCAAGGAATTTACCATCAACTTTACTACTGATTTGTATATTGTTTATTCTTAAATTAATTTCATTTGAGGATTTATTACCAAACAAAATATAGAAAGTCTTGTTAATGTTAAGGGTGAGTTTGTTAGCAGTTAGCCAAAGATGGACTTTATTTAGTTCAGTATTCACAGTGACATTTAGAGCAAGAGGGTCAGTACTGGAGAAGATGAAAGTTATGTCATCAGCAAATAAGATTGGCTTGAGGTGTTGAGAGGCATTTGGAAGGTCATTAATGTAGATGAGAAAGAGGAGAGGGCCAAGTATGCTGTCCTGTAGAACACCGATGTTTATAGGTAGTGTCGGAGAAATGGAATTATTCACAGAAACATACTGGAGCCTGTCAGTAAGGTAGGACTGAAGGTATTGCAGGGAGTGACCTCTGACTCCATAATGATGTAATTTAAGAAGAAGGATTTGGTGGTTGACAGTGTCAAAAGCCTTACGTAGGTCCACAAATATCCCAACAGGGAACTCATTTTTATGAAGAGCTGCATGTATCAAGTTAATCATACTAATAAGTGCATCGTTAGTGCTTTTTTGGGGTCTGAAGCCATATTGACAAGAGCTTAGTATATAGTGTTTGGCTAGATAAGAGTAAAGCTGCTTGTAGATTAGTTTTTCAAATATTTTTGACAAGTTTGGCAGAATTGATATCGGTCTGAAGTTGTTGACATCAGTGAGATCACCACATTTATGGACTGGGGTTACTCTCTCTCCTTTTTAGAATATCTGGAAAAGTTTGGAGTTCAAGTGACTTGTTGTAGAGCAATGCAATGGCAAGGGCTAAAGATCTGGAGGCTTTTTTGTAGATTAGAGTTGGTATCTCCGTAAGGGCACCAGACTTGGTATTAAGGGAAAGGATTACCTCATTTACATCAGTGGAATTAGCGGGCGTTAGGTACAGAGACTGGGTAGTTACCTGTAAGATAGTCCTGAACATTAGTACTGGAAGATGGAATATCATTAGCAAGGGATGACCCAATGGATGAGAAGAACCTATGGAATTCAATAGCAGTATCAATGGCTGAAAGCAGACCATCGTTATTGGACAGGATTATTGGTTTGTTATTTAAAATCTTTTTTGATTCCAATATTTGTGAAATTGTGCTCCATGTTTTCTTGATGTTGCCCTTTGTTTGAGTAAATTTATCTTCTTAGTATTTAATTTTGGCTCTTCTAATTATTTTAGATAGTAATGATGAGTAATTCTTTGAAAGTTCTTTGGAGACGATACCTAACCTATACTTCTTCTCAAGTTCATGTTTTTTATTAATAGATTTAAGTATCCCCTTTGTAAGCCAAGGATTGTTTAGCCTTTTAGTTGTGACTTGTTTCGTTAGCATAGGTCAGTGGGTGTTATAGAGGCTGAGAGTTTTTTGAAGAAATGATTGCACTGCTAGGTTGATGTCTCCTGTGGAACCTAATTCGGACTCCCAGTTGATATTAGCGGCAGCAGCTATAAAATTGCCTATAGAAGTTTCATTATGCAGCCTAAAGCTTATCTTCCTTGTATCTAGAGGTGGTTTGTGAATGTTGGTTAGAAGAAATGTGGGGTAATCGTCTGTAGTGCTATCAGTGGTGAAAGTGGTGAAAGCTGTTGTCAGGGGAGGCAAGTGGTGTCAGTGGTGGAAGTTGTTGTCAAGGGAGGCAAGTGGTGTCAGTGGTGGAAGCTGTTGTCAAGGGAGGCAGGTGGTGGCAGTGATGGAAGCTGGTGTCAAGGGAGGCAAGTGGTGTCAGTGGTGGAAGCTGTTGTCAAGGGAGGCAGGTGGTGGCAGTGATGGAAGCTGGTGTCAAGGGAGGCAAGTGGTGTCAGTGGTGGAAGCTGTTGTCAGGGGAAGCAAGTGGTGTCAGTGGTGGAAGTTGTTGTGAAGAGAGGCAAGTGGTGTCAGTGGTGGAAGCTGTTGTCAAGGGAGGCAAGTGGTGTCAGTGGTGGAAGTTGTTGTCAAGGGAGGCAAGTGGTGGAAGTTGTTGTCAAGGCAAGTGGTGTCAGTGGTGGAAGCTGTTGTCAAGAGAGGCAAGTGGTGTCAGTGGTGGAAGCTGTTGTCAAGAGAGGCAAGTGGTGTCAGTGGTGGAAGCTGTTGTCAATAGAGGCAAGTAGTATCAGTGGTGGAAGTTGTTGTCCAGGTAGGCAAGTGGTGTCAGTGGTGGAAGCTGTTGTCAAGGGAGGCAAGTGGTGTCAGTGGTGGAAGCTGTTGTCAAGAGAGGCAAGTGGTGTCAGTGGTGGAAGCTGTTGTCAAAGGAGGCAAGTGTGTCAGTGTTGGAAGTTGTTGTCAAGGGAGGCAAGTGGTGTCACTGGTGGAAGCTGTTGTCAAGAGAGGCAAGTGGTGTCAGTGGTGGAAGCTGTTGTCAAGAGAGGCAAGTGGTGGAAGTTGTTGTCAAGGGAGGCAAGTGGTGTCAGTAGCGGAAGCTGTTGTCAAGAGAGGCAAGTGGTGGAAGTTGTTGTCTAGAGAGGCAAGTGGTGTCAGTAGCGGAAGCTGTTGTCAAGAGAGGCAAGTGGTGGATGCTGTTGTCAAGGAAAGCAAGTGGTGTCAGTGGTGGAAGCTGTTGTCAAGGAAAGCAAGTGGTGTCAGTGGTGGAAATTGTGATGGGAGGCAAGTGGTGGAAGCTGTTGTCAAGGTAGGCAAGTGTGTCAGTGGTGGAAGCTGTTGTCAAGGTAGGCACGTGGTGTCAGTGGTGGAAGCTGTTGTCAAGGTAGGCAAGTGTGTCAGTGGTGGAAGCTGTTGTCAAGGTAGGCACGTGGTGTCAGTGGTGGAAGCTGTTGTGAAGAGAGGTAAGTGGTGTCAGTAGTGGAAGTTGTTGTCAAGGGAGGCAAGTGGTAGAAGTTATCAATTGAGGCAAGTGGTGTCAGTGGTGGAAGCTGTTGTCAAGAGAGGCAAGTGGTGGAAGTTGTTGTCAAGGGAGGCAAGTGGTGTCAGTAGCGGAAGCTGTTGTCAAGAGAGGCAAGTGGTGGAAGTTGTTGTCTAGAGAGGCAAGTGGTGTCAGTAGCGGAAGCTGTTGTCAAGAGAGGCAAGTGGTGGATGCTGTTGTCAAGGAAAGCAAGTGGTGTCAGTGGTGGAAGCTGTTGTCAAGGAAAGCAAGTGGTGTCAGTGGTGGAAATTGTGATGGGAGGCAAGTGGTGGAAGCTGTTGTCAAGGTAGGCAAGTGTGTCAGTGGTGGAAGCTGTTGTCAAGGTAGGCACGTGGTGTCAGTGGTGGAAGCTGTTGTCAAGGTAGGCAAGTGTGTCAGTGGTGGAAGCTGTTGTCAAGGTAGGCACGTGGTGTCAGTGGTGGAAGCTGTTGTGAAGAGAGGTAAGTGGTGTCAGTAGTGGAAGTTGTTGTCAAGGGAGGCAAGTGGTAGAAGTTATCAATTGAGGCAAGTGGTGTCAGTGGTGGAAGCTGTTGTCAAGGGAGGCATTGGAGGAAGCTGTTGTCAAGGGAGGCAAGTGGTATCAGTGGTGGAAGTTGTTGTCAAGGGAGGCAAGTGGTAGAAGTTATCAATTGAGGCAAGTGGTGTCAGTGGTGGAAGCTGTTGTCAAGAGAGGCAAGTGGTGGAAGTTGTTGTCAAGGGAGGCAAGTGGTGTCACTGGTGGAAGCTGTTGTCAAGAGAGGCAAGTGGTGTCAGTGGTGGAAGCTGTTGTCAAGAGAGGCAAGTGGTGTCAGTGGAGGATGCTGTTGTCAAGGAAAGCAAGTGGTGTCGGTGGTGGAAGTTGTGATGGGAGGCAAGTGGTGTCAGTGGTGGAAGTTGTGATGGGAGGCAAGTGGTGTCAGTGGTGGAAGCTGTTGTCAAGGTAGGCAAGTGTGTCAGTGGTGGAAGCTGTTGTCAAGGTAGGCACGTGGTGTCAGTGGTGGAAGTTGTTGTCAAGGGAGGCAAGTGGTAGAAGTTATCAATTGAGGCAAGTGGTGTCAGTGGTGGAAGCTGTTGTCAAGGGAGGCATTGGAGGAAGCTGTTGTCAAGGGAGGCAAGTGGTGTCAGTGGTGGAAGTTGTTGTCAAGGGAGGCAAGTGGTAGAAGTTATCAATTGAGGCAAGTGGTGTCAGTGGTGGAAGCTGTTGTCAAGGGAGGCATTGGAGGAAGTTGTTGCCAAAGGAGGCAAGTGGTGTCAGTGGAGGAAGTTGTTGTGAAGGGAGGCAAGTGGTGTCAGTGGAGGAAGCTGTTGTCATGAGAGGCAAGTGGTGTCAGTGGTGGAAGCTGTTGTCAGGGGAAGGGATGTGTTGTCAGTGGTGGAAGCTGTTATCAGGGGAAGGGATGTGTTGTCAGTGGTGGACGCCGTTGTTGTAACAACGTAAAGGTGTTTTGTTTAGTTGTATTTAATATATACATATAATTCACGAGTCACAGACAAGGATTTGAGAGGCGCCAGTTTGTTGGCCTGAAACTCACACCTCTAAGCGTTAATGACCTCAAGTTGACCTGAGGTCAAGTCATGGGAATTTCACCTTGCTTCTGTTAATCTTATAATTGTAGCCTGATAGCCTTCAAACATGCCGACATTTAAGGAGTGGCTTGGTAGAGTGCCTGAGGCTATCTACTTGTGGGTGGAGTTAGCTACTAGGTTTCCCAATATATACTGAGGGAGCTGTAGAGCATAGAGAGAGAAGCAATAGGAGACCAGCCAGCAGAGCAGAGCTGAGGCCAGCCGTCGAGATAGGCTGTCGCCGGACGGGGGGTTGACGCTGCCTGACAACTGCAGACTCCCCCCCCCCTCTCTATTCAACTTAGACTCAGTCCTCGGTGAGTGAACTTTTAGGTGACGTGATCGTGTTTACAAGTGTTGTGTGAAAATCAGGGGCAGTCAAGTTGTAGGGTTCTCGAATTCTTGGATGATGACTCACTGTGCATATTAATCTTGAACATTAAGTTGAATTGCTTAAATTATGATACTTCTCATGTGAAATATAATTGAATTGACCCCTCTTTACAAATTTTTCGGGTTACGAAACGGGTTTTGGGTTAAGGTTCATATATACAGTAGTGAATAAAAGCAAAAACATCATGGTGGGAGGAGGATGTTGGCGAGTGAGTTGTTGTTGTGGGGAGGAAGTGGGGGCGAGTGGCGGGCTGGCTGGTGTTGTGACCACTTCTCGTTGCTTTTTGACTCGCCATACCAAATTAGTTGTTTGTTATGGTGAACAAAACTCGAAGAAACTTAGATATAACGTGTGTATACGGTACAACCGCGATTCAACGTACCCCAATTCGCAGCATCTCCGGCTAGGTCGCACACTTTTCAGGCGTGATTTACTCACCCGGTTCGGCGTACTCTGGCTCACCAAAGAAGGGAATATGCAGATTTGCTTACAATGTTGGGACACAGTTCACAGACTGGTGGAAAACTTTCCCATTCTATCACGGGTTACAATTAATATTTCCTTCATATGGCAAGTTGGAGCACACAAGTGGAGCACACAAGTGAACCACACAAGTGGTCCACAAGTGCTCCACTTGGTTACGATGTTGGGACAAAGTTCACAGACTGGTGGAAAACTTTCCCGTTCTGTCACAGGTTACAATTAATAATTCCTTCATATGACAAGTTGGATCACAGAAGTGAACCATATGAACCAAACACCAGCCAGAGTGATCCACACAAGTGAACGACTGTATTTCCATGATTTTCGTTCATTGATTTATGGCACGTATCTTTGTAGATTAATTTAAAGGCTAAAGCGTAAATAGCTAGCTAATGTGTTGAAATCTTCTTATATACATTTTCTGTGATGAAACAAGATGAGTGAGGGTGGACAGATAAGGGAATACTGTACTGTAAACCTCCCTTTACAGTGAGGTTTCACTCACTTTAATCTTTGTCGTCATAGTTCAGCGACCCATGACTTTGAAAGTTTCAGATAAATAAATCATTTTTAAAACTGGTGTTCTAATAGTTTTTAATTATCCTAATTAAGCTGAACTAAATAAAATAAAAAATATACTGTAATATGATAGAAATCAGCTATTTGAGAAATTATTCATGTTATTGGCACAACAACCCCTGTGCAAGTGGACGGGTCTAATCCGTAATTACCTAAGTGTAGTTACAGGATGAGAGCTACGCTCGTGGTGTCCCGTCTTCCCAGCACTCTTTGTCATATAACGCTTTGAAACTACTGACGGTCTTGGCCTCCACCACCACCTCACCTAACTTGTTCCAACCGTCTACCACTCTGTTTGCGAAAGTGAATTTTCTTATATTTCTTCGGCATCTGTGTTTAGCTAGTTTAAATCTATGACCTCTTGTTCTTAAAGTTCCAGGTCTCAGGAAATCTTCCCAATCGATTTTATCAATTCCTGTTATTATTTTGTATGTAGTGATCATATCACCTCTTTTTCTTCTGTCTTCTAGTTTTGGCATATTTAATGCCTCTAACCTCTCCTCATAGCTCTTGCCTTTCAGTTCTGGGAGCCACTTAGTAGCATGTCTTTGCACCTTTTCCAGTTTGTTGATGTGCTTCTTAAGATATGGACACCACACCACTGCTGCATATTCTAACTTTGGCCTAACAAAAGTCGTGAACAATTTCTTTAGTATATCGCCATCCATGTATTTAAAAGCAATTCTGAAGTTAGAAAGTGTGGCATAGGCCCCTTTGCACAATATTCTTTATGTGGTCCTCAGGTGATAGTTTTCTATCTAGAACCACCCTTAGATCTCTTTCTTTATCAGAATTCTTTAAAGATTTCTCACATAATATATAGGTTGTGTGGGGTCTATGTTCTCCTATTCCACATTCCATAACATGGCATTTATTAACATTAAATTCCATTTGCCAAGTGGTGCTCCATATACTTATTTTGTCCAGGTCATCTTGAAGGGCATGACAATCATCTAAGTTTCTTATCCTTCCTATTATCTTAGCATCATCAGCAAACATGTTCATATAATTCTGTATACCAACTGGTAGATCATTTATGTAGACATTAAACATCACTGGTGCAAGAACTGAACCCTGTGGTACTCCACTTGTGACATTTCTCCAGTCCGATACATTGCCTCTGATTACTGCCCTCATTTTTCTATCAGTCAGAAAATTTTTCATCCATGTTAGAAGCTTACCTGTTACCCCTCCAATATTTTCCAGTTTCCAGAACAACCTCTTATGTGGAACTCTGTCGAAAGCCTTTTTTAGGTCCAGATAGATGCAGTCAACCCAACCAACTCTTTCCTGTAATATCTCTTTGGCTCGATCATAGAAACTGAGTAAATTCGATACACAGGATCTTCCAGATCGAAAACCATACGGTCTGTCTGATATTATATAATTTCTCTCCAGATGTTCTACCCATTTAGTTTTGATTAGTTTTTCCAATACTTTCACTATTACACTTGTCAATGATACAGGTCTCTAATTGAGGGGGTCTTCCCTGCTGCCACTTTTGTAGATTGAAACTATGTTAGCCTGTTTCCACACGTCTGCTACGATTCCTGTACACAGGGATGCCTGAAAGATCAGGTGAAGTGGAATGCTGAGCTCAGATGCACACCACCATGCGTGTTTCGTTCGATTTCGTCGCCACGGTTCAGTGACCTACAGCTTCGAAATAATGAAATTTATTTATTTATTTATTTAATTATTTATTTATTTATTTATATACAAGAAGGTACATTGGGTTTGTGAGAATACATAGCATAGTACAGTATTTACACTCTTGTAAAGCCACTAGTACGCGCAGCGTTTCGGGCAGGTCCTTAACCCTTAAAGTGCGCATCAAGTCATATGACGTGTTGGACGTTGTTCCAGTCAACTGCGCATCACGTCATATGACGTGTTGGAGTACTACGCAAGATTTAAATGGCCCGCGGTTACACGGGGTTCACCACACCTTCATCAGGGCTCTTGTAAACAGACGCCATTTAAAAAAAAAATCGTGGGCCAAACTCCCGGGTGTTATTGCCCTCAGTATTGAGTGAGCAACCAAGCCTGACGCACGCAGCATGAGCTAACAGCACTGCTGTTCAGCTTGTGACCACAACATCGCCTAAAAATGCCAAAATATACTTGTTCATGCTATTATGTAGCGATATTATTACAGAAGACCCCTGACTGATAAAACTGACCAGGGTTCTGATAATAGCAGGATTGTGGTGATATTTAGCGCTGTGCGCCATGGAGGGAGGAGTAATGCTGTGGGAGGGAGGGTGGTGGCGATGTCTTCTGACTGTGTGTGGCCACCTTTTATTGACTGCACTCACCATACCAGCTTAGTGGTTCGCTATGGTGGTCACAAATGTAGATACTTATATATAACGTGTGTATAGAGGGGTATAAACAGCAAGAGAAGGTTAGGAGCCGCCATTTTGGTGAGGGCGGTGGCGTCGTGCAGACGACGCCACCGTGCAGACGACGGTGTTGTTTACTGGTTACCACGATGGTCTTTGAGTACCATACCAGTTTACTTGTACAAGTATGGTGAATAAAACAGGTAGATATTTATATATAATGTGTGTATATAGCATAATAACAGCACACAGTATTGTTGGAGGAGAAATTTATTGCGTCTGGCCTTGAGGGCGGCAGCCATCAGCTGACTGTGTGAGGTCCTACGTCTTTGTGCCTTTACTCACCTCACCATACAAGCTTAGATGTACAGTTATGGTGAACAAAACATGTAGGTACTTATATATAACGTCTGTATATAGTGAATTATAGCAAAAACAGTATTGTGGGAGGAGAATGTGGGTGAGTCAGATGACTTGAGGGAGGGCGGGAGTGGCTGGCTGGTACACGGTGGTCACTCCTCGTTACTTTTTGACTCATAACAGCTACTTAGTGGTTCGTTATAGTGAACAAAACATGCAGATACTTATATATAACCTGTGCGTATAGTGTAATAACCGACAAAATATTTGTTCACCGATTGATGAACATAATTGAATCAACAATATGCACACCATATTTTTGAGTACAGCAATGATTCACTCATTTTATTATATAAATATATCAAACTATATAGTGAATTATAGCAAAAACAGTATTGTGGGAGGAGAATGTGGGTGAGTCAGATGACTTGAGGGAGGGCGTGAGTGGCTGGCTGGTACACGGCGGTCACGCCTCGTTACTTTTTCGTTACTTTATTATACCCCTAGCATGTTAAGGGTTAACCCTTCTCAAGTCGATTGTGATCAACTTGAGAATGGTCCAGGACGGACCGAAACGTCGTCGTCCCTTCAATTTCTAGTGTGTGGTCTGGTCAACATACTTCAGCCACTTTATTGTGACTCATCACCTGCAAGTATCTGCATGTTTTGTTCATTATAACGAACCACTAAGTAGCTATTATGAGTCAAAAAGTAACGAGGAGTGACCAAATGATCAAATATTATCACTTCATAAGGAAAACTCACAAATGGACGAAGAAAATGACCATCTATTTTGTGCAAATGGCTATCTGCAATGCTTATGTGATGTACAACTACTACACAAAAAATACTAAACAATAATACTACATATACTAAAATACTAAATACTAAACATTTGTGGGCAGGAATTGGGAGTGTAGCTGGAAGGCGTCTGGGCGCTCACTCGCGGTTAACGCGTGGCCCGTCTTCAAGTCGTCGGCGGGTGGAGCGTGACCAGGTTTTTAATTTAATATGCTAATGTTCCTCTAGAGAATTCTATTGCGAACCCATTGATACCAAAATGAAAGACCTAAGACGAAAATTGAGGTGACCAGGGGGAAAAGAGTGAACATATTTTATCGCTTTTGCGGGCTCCTGGGTAACTCGTTCGCACTTTCTCTGTTTGCTGCGGGTAATTAGCCGGGCTTTTGGCGTTTATATGCATATAGTGCTGTAGAGAATTATATTGCGAACACAATGATACCAAATTTAATCTCGTAGGACGAGAATTAAGGTGACAAAGTTGAAGAGAGTATACACTTTTCAGAATTAACGCGCGCTCCCGTGAAAGGCTGGGACCCAAAACGCACAGTTGAGGGGTGGCGGGCGGGGCACGCCAAAGTGTTAAATACATGGATGGCGATATACTAAAGAAACTGTTCACGACTTTTGTTAAGCCAAAGCTAGAATATGCAGCTGTTGTGTGGTGCCCATATCTTAAGAAGCACATCAACAAACTGGAAAAGGTGCAAAGACACGCTACTAAGTGGCTCCCTGAACTGAAGGGCAAGAGCTACGAGGAGAGGTTAGAGGCATTAAATATGCCAAAACTAGAAGACAGAAGAAAAAGAGGTGATATGATCACTACATACAAAATAGTAACAGGAATTGATAAAATCGATAGGGAAGATTTCCTGAGACCTGGAACTTTAAGACCAAGAGGTCATAGATTTAAACTAGCTAAACACAGATGCCGAAGAAATATAAGAAAATTCACTTTCGCAAACAGAGTGGTAGACGGTTGGAACAAGTTAGGTGAGAAGGTGGTGGAGGCCAAGACTGTCAGTAGTTTCAAAGCGTTATATGAGCTGGGAAGCTGGGAAGACGGGACTCCACGAGCGTAGCTCTTATCCTGTAACTACACTTAGGTAATTATGGGTGGTACGCCGCTCTCGTTTATCTTCTCTCTCTAATCATAGCCCCCTTGTTACCGGGGGAGTTCTGGATTTTATATATGAGGACACTCGCCTAGTTCTTTTCTCTGAAAAAAAACTAGGGTATGGGGTGGCTCGGAGTGGTGCCGCCTCCACCTCTACACTATACCTATTCTTCTCCTCCTGCACACGCATCTCTGGACATGCTCCACTTGCAATGCTCCCGGAATGTTACATTGGTAAGCTGTGTCGTGACATGATAGTGCCTACGCTCTACAGGCGAGATTATACGATCTGGTTACACTGTCAGCCAGGCACTGGTTCTCGCTGTTGGAATTAGTGTTGGGTATGGTTTGTACTGTTTGCTTGGCCTCTTTGCATGAGTCTTAATGTGACCTTAACCTGTACGTATATGTTGTTCTTCGTTACACTGGGGCACAGCCCTGGATTTTGGTAACTTTTTGGTTTCGTCTTTCAGCGACTGGATCTTTTCTGGACTCTGGACATTAATTCTTGACTGTCATTCAGTGCCTGGCTGCACCCTTATATATACATTGCATATAGATATACATGTATACACCTTCTATACACCTTACCATCCTCCAATAGGTTGGAAGGGATGTTACCTGTCATTAGGGGGATGAACTTTGATGTTAATGTGAGGGTTGGCTTCTCTCATTAGCACATGAGATTGTTGGGGGTGAGTGTATTGCTTATCCTCGCTACAAGTCTCTCTGTGTATATGGTTGTTCATGTACATTCTGTTGCCAATTGCTTCTTGGGTCTTCTTAGTTCTTCATATTGCTTATGCTCTTGTCCCTAGCTTCTAGTGCTGGGACAATATTTAACCCTTAAACTGCGCAAATCATATATATATGATTTCAGTGACAAAACCGAAACCGCGCACATCATATATATATGATTTCGTGTCTAGCACTATAATTTAAACACCCCGCCTGGGATAGGGGCAGCTATAGTGCAGCCACTATAGTTGCCACTATGCGATAGTTGCCAGATGCCACCTAGAAAAAAAATCCAGGCCAACATTCTTGGGTGTAAGAGCATCAGTATTAAGCATGCCACCAAGGCTGGCGCACGCAGCACGAGCTCACAGCACCGCTGATCAGCTTGTGACCACAGCATCGCCTAAAAATGCCATAATATATATGATACTGCTATTATTTAGCGATGATATTATTTCAGAAGACCCCTGACTGTGATAAAACTGACCAGGATTCTGATAATAGCAGGATTGTGGTGATATTTAGCACTGTGCTCCATGGAGGGAGGAGTAATGCAGTGGGAGGGAGGGTGGTGGTGGCATCGTCTTTTGACTGTGTGTGGCCACCTTTTATTGACTGCACTCACCTTACCAGCTTAGTGGTTCGCTATGGTGAACACAAATGTAGATACTTATATATAACGTGTGCATTGAGTGTAATAACAGCAAGAGGAGTAGGTTGGGAGCCGCCGTTTTGGTGATGTAGGTGTGTCGTCTGCACGACTTGTCATGTTGTTTACTGGTGGCCACTATGGTCTTTGGGCACCATACCAGCTTATTTGTACAGGTATGGTGAATAAAACAGGTAGATACTTATATATAATGTGTGTATATATCGTAATAACACCACAAACAATATTGTTGAAGGAGAAATATTAGTGCGTCTGGCCTTGAGGGCGGCCGCCACCAGCTGACTGTGTGAGTAGCTACGTCTTTGTGCCTTTACTCACCATACAAACTTAGATATACAGTTCTGGTGAACAAAACATGTAAATATGTATATATAACGTCTGTATAGTGAATAAATGCAAAAACAGTATTGTGGGAGGAGAATGAGGGCGAGTGAGGTGTTGAGGGAGGGAGTGGCAGTGAGTGGCTGGCTGGTGTGTGGCGGTCACTCCTTGTTGCATTTTGACTCACAAGACCAACTTAGTGGTTTGTTATGGTGAACAAAACATGCAGATACTTATATATAACCTGTGTGTATATAGTGTAATAACAGCAAAACTATTTGTTTATTGTTTTATGAACATAATAATTGAATCACTAATATGCACACCATAATTTTGAGTACAGCGATGGTTCACACATTTTATTATATAAATGTATCACAATTCACTCTATTGAATAATATTACTGGAAAAAAACTAAGAAAAAATCAATCAGAGACATTGAAATAATTAGGTAATACAGTGCTTCCTCAGTCTAATGAACCCCGCTCTATCGAATTCCCGGAAGAGCCGAACAAATTGAATTCAGTACCAAATGTTCAGTGGAACATACAAATGTTCGATTAAGTGAGGAATGTTCGTCCAAGCGGTCACCGAGGCCGAGCGTCGGAGCTGGCTGTCATCAACTATGATTCGCCAGAGTGTAAACAGTTATACATGTACAGTATAGTGTTTTATTATCCTTACCCATTGTTTCTAGGGAGAAATGGTGATAAAATGGAGTCAGGGGGGTAATGGTGAGAGAGTTGTTGTCAGGAGGCAAGTGGTGTCATTAGTTAGGGTTTTTTGTTAGGGGGCAGGTAGTGTAAGTTACGTATTCTCATGGGAGGCAGGTTGTCAGCCAGGCAGCTGACAACCAGCTGAAATGGTGATAAAATAGTGTCAGGAGGGCATTGGTGAGAGAGTTGTTGTCAGGAGGCAAATGGTGTCAGTAGTTAGGGGTTTTTGTTAGGGGGCAGGTGTTGTCAGTGGTAGAAGTTGTCAAGGGAGGCTGGAGTAATACTGTACAGGTACAGTAGTGGTGTCAGTAAAGGCTGTAGAGGCAGGTACCACATGTGACTGGCGGCTCCTTGCTCCTCTCCAGCCCCCCCCCCCCACCTGCACCTGACCACCAGAGACCAGCCACTACTCCTCTCCTCTCTCGTCGTCAGATGCCAAGAGTCAATTTAATAATAATTATCGCATTATCTACACTGAGAATAGCCTTTTTATTAGAAAAATGTCATATTGGCACAATAATAATGGTGAAAATTGTGATATATACAGTACATATTTTAAACAGTTTCAACACATTTCCTTTTCACTTAATTTTTAATAAAATTGGGGTGTAGATAACAGTTGGCTTTGTGTGGCCGGCAGGTCGCTCCTTGAGCCATTGGGGGGGGGGGGGAGAAGGGGTTTGTTTCCTGGATCTCTCCCTCCCTCCCTCTAACAGCCTACGTACTGTATTGTAATACATTAGGTTTTATGTAATACAGTACTGTACTGTATAAAATTAATAAAACTTCAAAACAGACAATATTTTATTAATTATAACAACAAACAATATTATTTGAAAACAATTTGTAAGCCTATTTAGATTAAATTTTGAGTAGGCCAATAAAACAAGCACAGGTCGTGTAAACGTTAGGCCTTGGTGAGGTGGCTGGCACCATTTGTCTCCTCTCCTCCCAGTGTGAAAACGTGTTGCTCGCGCGTGAAGGATAATTTTGAACAATTTTTATCTTTTGAACTCTTATACTCTGTCAAGATGTCTCAGAGCAGCATTCGTGGTGTTCAAGATTTAAAACGAAAGAGAAAATATTTGTCAATTGATCAGAAAATTGATTTAATAGAGAAAGCAGAGCGTGGATACTCAGTCACCCGTCTCGCCCAAGAATTCAACATCGGTAAAGCTACAGTTTGTGATATAAAAAAGCAGAAGGATAATATTAGGAAATTCGTTGCTCAAAGTCAAACTCATGCAATAGGCAACAGGAAAACATTGAAGCCTGCTAAATACACAGATTTGGACTGCTGTATTCAAATGGTTTACACAGCATCGTGCAAAAGGAATTGCTGTTTCAGTTGATTCTATTAGAAATGCAGCTGAAAGACTTGCTGAAAAGTTAAACATTGACAATTTCAAGGCTAGCACTGGATGGGTATGTCGATTTAAAGAGAGGCATGGCATCATTAACAAGAAAATTTGTGGCGAAGCCTTAAGTGCAGATGTAGGAAGTGTTAATGCATTTAAATATAAACTTTCTCAGCACATGGTATCTAATAATCTAAGCTGGTTTCAAGTGTACAATGCAGATGAAACAGGCTTTAACTGGAAATGCCTTCAAAGAAACACTTTGGCCTCTAGGCTTGAGGAGAGTATTCCTGGTCGCAAGGTAAGCAAGGAAAGAATTTCAGCATTATTGTGCGGTAATGCAGATGGCAGTCACCGAACAAAGTGCGCAATTGTTGGGAAATCTGCCAACCCCAGAGCATTGAAAAACTGCATGAACAGATTACCTGTCGTTTACTACAACACCAAAAATGCCTGCTTCACACAGATTATTTTTGAAGACTGGTTCCAGAATCACTTTTGTAAAGAAGTAAGAAAGCATCAGATCAATGAGCGTGGCATTCGTCCTGCTGATGTAAAGGCAATGCTGTTGGTTGATAATGCCCCAGCTCACCCCATTGCTAAATTAACATCGCCTGATGGTAAAATAACATGTATGGCTTTACCACCAAATACTACATCTTTAATACAGCCCATGGATCAGGGGGTTATCTATGCTCTCAAACGGCTTTATAAGAGAGCTATGAATGTAGAAATAATGGAAGTTCTGCTCTCTCAGGAAGACGAGAGGCTTAATAAGGATACAAGAGCTAGTAGAACACTAGAAAACTTCAAGAAATATTCAATTAAAGACGCTATTTACATCTGGGCCAAACAATGGAACGAGTTGAAGGTCACCACATTAAAGAACGCATGGAATAAAATTCTGAGTCCAGTACCTGGTGAGAATAAAGACGAAGATGACTATGATTTTGAGGGCTTTGATAATGCGATTTTTGAGACATTAAGAGATGCTGGCGAGGAAGATTTGCAACTTTCTGATGTGACTGAGTGGTTAGATAATGATGCTGATGATCCAGGTTATGGTGAATTAACTGATGATGAGATTATCCAGTGTGTTACTGGTAATGGTGATGAGGATGCGGAAGAGGAGGAAGATACCTGTAGCATGTTACCTATTCCATATGCTGCATCATTACAAAACCTTAATCAGCTGCTTGATATGGTTGCTGTAACTGATGATGAAGACGTGGCAGATTATTATCTACACCTAAGGGGATTGAAAGATATTATAATGAAGAAGATCATAATGAAGAAACAAACTAAGATTCAAAAGTTTTTGGTACAGATTAACAGTAGGCCTACAGGACCAGCACCCAGCACTAGCAAGGACTCACCTGAGGATGCCTAGGCAACTGGACCAGCACCTAGCACTAGCAAGGACTCACCTGAGGATGCCCAGGATACTGTACCAGCACCTAGCACTAGCATGGACTCACCTGACGATGCCCAGGATACTGTACCAGCACCTAGCACTAGCATGGACTCACCTGAGGATGCCCAGGATACTGGACCAGCACCTAGCACTAGCATGGACTCACCTGGGGATGCCCAGGATACTGTACCAGCACCTAGCACTAGCATGGACTCACCTGAGGATGCCCAGGATACTGTACCAGCACCTAGCACTAGCATGGACTCACCTGAGGATGCCCAGGATACTGTACCAGCACCTAGCACTAGCATGGACTCACCTGAGGATGCCCAGGATACTGGACCAGCACCTAGCACTAGCATGGACTCACCTGGGGATGCCCAGGATACTGTACCAGCACCTAGCACTAGCATGGACTCACCTGAGGATGCCCAGGATACTGTACCAGCACCTAGCACTAGCATGGACTCACCTGACGATGCCCAGGATACTGTACCAGCACCTAGCACTAGCATGGACTCACCTGAGGATGCCCAGGATACTGGACCAGCACCTAGCACTAGCATGGACTCACCTGAGGATGCCCAGGATACTGGACCAGCACCTAGCACCAGCAAGGACTTACCTGAGGATGCCCAGGCAACTGGACCAGCACCCAGCACTAGCCATAACTTACCTGGGAGTGCCAATTGAGCTGTACAACACAGTTCTAATGACATAAATGTACAAAGTGTAAAAAGTGTAGTTTAAGTGATACAGTACAGTATACGTTTACTTAAGTACTGTAGTGTGATTCTAGTGGTTTGTACTTTATGTACAGACTGTAGTGTATAATGTACATTTGTTAGAAAAGTTACTGTTCCTTAATGAATTTATATTCATGTCATATCTGGCACTCTCAGGGTATTGAGGCTAAAAATCTACACTACACAACTCAACTGTTAAGGTAAATACAGTAAAACACAGAAACAATTTATTGCTAGATTTATAAACTAGATTTTAGATTTAGAAAGATTACATAAATTAGGGTTAATTTTTTTTTTTTTGGGGGGGGGGGGGGGGGGTCAGAGGGTTTTTTTTGGGGCCGGATTGATGGAACGAATTCCGCACTGGAACGAATCTGCCTCGCCCCATATAGTTCGTTCAAGTGAAGACACTGTAAAATATTTGTGGCAACTGCCGCCTGACAGCTCGAGCAGAGTAGACCTCGTCTGGCGAAGGCTCTGTCAACGCCCCTTTTTTGCCACACTTCCCTACCCTATTGTGGCTAAAATATGCCACCTACGATTTTTTTGTTATTTTTTCCGTGATCAGGGAACAAAAATTAACACTTCTATAAGTTGAAAGAATTTTTTGGAATTTTTTGTTGTTGCGCCTGTGGGTGTTAATTCCATTTGGACCCCTAGCGGTTTGAGGGTTAAGGTCTTTTCTTTGCATTTTTATGTATTACTACAGTACCTCTATACTACACATTGTTGTGTATCTTGGAAGGTGCATGTTGGCTTTTCTCATGCTCGTGCTAAGTTGGGCTGTGTTCATGTTCACTTCCCTGTTGTTGAACGGGCCCAGTGTTCCATTATAGGTCTGAGTTCTTCCTCTTATCCTTGTCTGTCACTACCAGCTTCTGCGTTGCAGTGTTTGCAGGTAGATATAGTTTTCCGATCATCCACTCCTGCCCTACAGTTAATTTTCTTTGGGCCTTTTCTTTGTGTTCCCTTTCAGGACAGTACATTTATGTTTTAGTGCAGTACATGTTCTACATAGTTCTCCTCATTTCTTCCTCTGCGACATGTGCATCGTTCTGCCCTGCGGGGGCTGGTGGTGCCGCTCCTGTGGGTTGCGGTGTCACAGTTTTTCGCTTCGCGTTTTGGTGCGTGGTGCTCGTTTCCTTGTTGGCCTCTACCTGGGCCCTGGTTCTTAGGTTTTTATTGCCATTTTGTCCTTGCTATTTGAAAAGTCTGCGTTTCAGCAGTTTCTGCAAGCGGCTTTTTCTCATCTTTAAATGTTGGCCTTATCGTTCTTTCGGGGGTCGGGGAGGGGGGGAAATCCCTCCCTCAGCATTACTCTTCCCACCATACTATGCACAGCGCTAATTATCACAACATTCCTGCTATTATCAGAATCCTGGACATTTTTATCACGGGGGGGGTCTTTTGTAATACTATCATCGCTAAATAATAGCAGGCACATGTATATTTTGACATTTTTAGGAGATGCAGTGGTCACAAGCTGAACAGCAGTGTTGATAGCTTATGCTACGTGCACTAGCCTTGGTTGCTCAGTCAGTACTGAGGCTCTCACACCTGGGAATGTTGACCATGATTTTTTTTTTAATGGCATCTGTTCACAAGAGCCCTGAGGAAGCTGATGTGAACCCCATATAGCCGTGGGACTTTTAAATCTTGCGTGGTACTCCAACACACGAATAGCTGTGGTGCACAGTTCCATGACAGTTACTCACCACAGCTATTGATGTGTTGCGCAGCTTATGGGTTAACCCCAGGGCTGCTCTTGCAGTTATAGCCTGCAACATGCCCAGGCACAAGAAATACAAAAATACATATCTTTTTTTCATCTTATAAAAGTATTCATTTGTGTTCCCTGATCACGGGAAAAATAATAAAAAAAATTATAGGTGGCATATTTTGGCTTCAAGAGGGTGTGGAAGTCTGACAAAAATGAGGCGTTGACAGAGCAAGTGTCGGAGGAGGTCTGCTCCGCCCAAGCTGTCAGGCAGGAGTTGCCACAAAGATATTATTACCTATTTATTTCAATGTCTCTGATTTGTTCTCAGTTTTTGGCAATACTATTACTCAATAATGTGTAGTGTGATATATTTATATAATAAAATGTGTGATCCAACTGTACAACTAAGCTAGTATGATGAGTCAAGACAATAATTGAGATCGCCACACAATCAGCTGATGCTCCCTCCCTCACTCGCCAGCATTCCTACTCCCACAATAACATTTGTGCTGTTTTCACATTATAAACACACATTATATATAAGTATCTACATATTTTGTTCACCATAACTGTACAATTAAGCTGGTATGCTGCCCAAACAACAGTGGCCACAACAAAATTGCTTGTCAAGAGACACCTGTCACCAAAATGGCTCCTCCCAACATACTCCTTTTGCTGTTATTTCACTATATACATTTGTTATACAGTATATAAGTATCTACATTTGTGTTCCCCATAGTGAACCACTAAGCTGGTATGGTGAGTGCAGACAATAACAGGTGGCCACAGGTCCGCTTGGAGCGTGCTGTCCAAGCGGACAGCACGCTGGACATGTGATCCTATGGTCCCGGGTTCGATCCCGGGCGCCGGTGAGAAACGATGGGCAGAGTTTCTTTCACCCTATGTTCCTGTTACCTAGCAGTAAATAGTTAGTCAGCTGTCACGGGCTGCTTCCTGGGGTGTGTGTGTATGTGTGGTGTGAAAAATAAAAAATTAAAATTGTAGTAGTAGTAACAGTTGATTGACAGTTGAGAGGCGGGCCAAAAGAGCAGAGTTCAACCCCCACAGCACAACTAGGTGAATACAAAGTCAGCAGATGCGACCTCCCTCAGCATTACTGCTCCCACCATACTGTACACAGTGCTAATTATCACAACAGTCCTGCTATTATCAGAATCCTGGTCAATTTTATCACAGTCAGGGGTCTTCTGTAATACTATCATTGCTAAATAATACCAGTTACATATATAGTTTGACATTTTTAGGCGATGCTGTAGTCACACGCTGAACAGCAGTGCTGTTAGCTCATGCTGCGTGCACCAGCAGTGCTGTTAGCTCGTGTTGCGTGCACCAGCAGTGCTGTTAGCTCGTGTTGCGTGCACCAGCAGTGCTGTTAGCTCATGCTGCATGCACCAGCAGTGCTGTTAGCTCGTGCTGCATGCACCAGCAGTGCTGTTAGCTCGTTCTGCGTGCACCAGCAGTGGTGTTAGCTCGTGCTGCGTGCACCAGCAGTGCTGTTAGCTCCTGCTGCATGCACCAGCAGTGCTGTTAGCTCCTGCTGCGTGCACCAGCAGTGCTGTTAGCTCCTGCTGCGTGCACCAGCAGTGCTGTTAGCCCGTGCTGCGTGCACCAGCAGTGCTGTTAGCTCGTGCTGCGTGCACCAGCAGTGCTGTTAGCTCGTGCTGCGTGCACCAGCAGTGCTGTCAGCTCGTGCTGCATGCACCTGCAGTGCTGTTAGCTCATGCTGCGTGCACCAGCAGTGCTGTTAGCTCCTGCTGCGTGCACCAGCAGTGCTGTCAGCTCGTGCTGCGTGCACCAGCAGTGCTGTCAGCTCGTGCTGCATGCACCTGCAGTGCTGTTAGCTCGTGCTGCGTGCACCAGCAGTGCTGTTAGCTCGTGCTGCGTGCACCAGCAGTGCTGTTAGCTCGTGCTGCGTGCACCATCAGTGCTGTTAGCTCGTGCTGCGTGCACCAGCAGTGCTGTTAGCTCGTGCTGCGTGCACCATCAGTGCTGTTAGCTCGTGCTGCGTGCACCAGCAGTGCTGTTAGCTCGTGCTGCGTGCACCAGCAGTGCTGTTAGCTCGTGCTGCGTGCACCAGCAGTGCTGTTAGCTCGTGCTGCGTGCACCAGCAGTGCTGTTAGCTCGTGCTGCGTGCACCAGCAGTGCTGTTAGCTCGTGCTGCGTGCACCAGCAGTGCTGTTAGCTCGTGCTGCGTGCACCAGCAGTGCTGTTAGCTCGTGCTGCGTGCACCAGCAGTGCTGTTAGCTCGTGCTGCGTGCACCATCAGTGCTGTTAGCTCGTGCTGCGTGCACCAGCAGTGCTGTCAGCTCGTGCTGCGTGCACCAGCAGTGCTGTCAGCTCGTGCTGCATGCACCAGCAGTGCTGTCAGCTCGTGCTGCGTGCACCAGCAGTGCTGTCAGCTCGTGCTGCATGCACCAGCAGTGCTGTTAGCCCGTGCTGTGTGCACCAGCAGTGCTGTTAGCTCCTGCTGCGTGCACCAGCAACATGTACCAGCCATGGTGGCTCGGTACTGAGGCTCTTACACCCGGGAATGTTGCCCACTATATTTTTTTTTATAAATGGCATCTGTTTACAAGAGTCCTGAGGAAGCTGAGAATACAGAGAAATAGGGGGAATACAGAGAACATATACGGCACGCATAGACATGATAAAGCACCTAAATTATTGGGATAGTCTCAAAGTTCTCCAAATGACTAGAAAGGAGACGAGAGAGATACCAAATAATATACACATGGAAAATACTGGAGGGCCAGGTCCCAAATCTACACAGTAAAATAACAACATACTGGAGTGAACAATATGGAAGAAAATGCAGAATAGAACCAGTGAAAAGCAGATGTGCCATAGGCACAATCAGAGAACACTATAAACATCAGAGGTCCACGGGTCCACGGTTGTTCAACGTCCTCCCAGCGACTATAAGAAATATTGCCGGAACAACCGTGGACATCCTCAATTGTTTTCTAAAAAACATGCCGGACCAACTGGGCTGTGGTGGGTATGTGGGCCTGCGGGCTGCTCCAAGCAACAGCCTTGTGGACCAAACTCTGACAAGTCGCCAGGCTTGGGGAGTAGAACTCCTAGAACCCCATCAAGCAGGTATCAAGCAAGCTGATGACATTGAAGTAATTAGGTAATAATATTTATGTGGCAACTCCCGCTTGACAGCTCGGGCAGAGAAGACCTCCTCTGGTGCCAGCTATGTCAGCGCCTCTTTTTTGCCAGACTTCCCCACGCTATTTCGGCTAAAATATGCCACTTAGGATTTTTTACAGTATCCACTCAATTTAACGGCCTCTTTTATACCGATCTGCCGGTATTAACGACCGGTTTGGGAGCCCAGTATCTGGAGCCTGCTATACCGGTCTGCGGTCGATATTACCGACAGTCGGTATTGGGTTTGTTGTGGCATCAGCGTCCCCTCACATGGCGACCAGGCCGCCACCGACCTGGATCGTCCAGAGTCATATATTACATCTTAATTTTCTTTTAAAATGATTCACTTTAATGAAGAAAATTGTAAATTATTATTAATAAAATATTTTGAAACAGTTTTTATTAAGCAAAAGTCTTTGTTTTCTTATTAAATACCTTTTATAGTATGTATAGGCACTAGGTATTTTTTTCCCACGGACCTAGTATGTACTCCGCCGGGCCATGTGTTCCCATTGTTTACCGTGAACTCGCGCGGCTAGCTTCAATTGTGAAGGATATTACTGTACTGTAATTGTGATCTTTTTAATTTACAAAATGCCAAAAGTTACCCAAAGGAAGCGCCTGACGGTTGCACAGAAGCTGGAGTTAATTAAGAAACTTGATAAAGGATATTCTCATGCACGAGCAGCAGCAGAGTTTAACATTCAACATAATTGTCAATATTGAAGTAGAATTAGAACTCATGTGAATTAGTAGTAAGGCTAGCTGTTGTGTGAAGTGAGTGCCTGAAAATAAGTGTACTGTACATACAGTATGTACCCTGTATACAATATAAACAATATAAAACAAGCGCTGCAGAGGATGACGTAATCTTCACAGCTTCGTAATCTTCAGCTTCATTAAAAGTAAGTCAATTTACCAATTTTATTATAGTATTACAAGATATTAATTGTTTTTTTTCAACAAAAGCTACATATTAGTCTGCAAATGTATATTCTATCGTCAGCAGAGAAAAGGTGAGCTCAAAATATTTCGTCTTGGCTAGCTCTCAGTGACAAGGCTCGATCGCCATTGTTATGGCATGGCCGCCACAGCCTGTGTCGTAACATTAAAAATACATTACCTGCACTGTTCAGGGTAAATCAAAACACATCTCTAAAATTTTATCAAGACAATATTAACTCACTGATTGATACATGAAATATTTTTCAATACAAAGGAATGAATCAATTTTTTCCCACCCATCTGGACTTGATCAGAGCGTGTTCACACATCATCCATGCAGCAGCCAGCAACTGGCTTAATCGTCGGCCGTGCACTAAATTGGAATGCAATTACACAATGAACTTTATTTAATTTTAGTTATACAGTGTAAAATATATCCTACCTGAATGTTACTTGAAAAATTAACCGACCCGACTTAACGTCGGAAATAACGGAGCTCCGTAAATAACGACTTGGGCTCAGCCCCATATAGGCTGTTAAATTGAGTGGATACTGTATTATTTTTCCCATGATTGGAGAACACAAATAAACACTTTTGTAAGACTTTTTTTTTTTTTTGCGCCTGTGGGTTTTGAAGGCCAAATAGCCCAGAGCAGGTTAGAGGTTAAAAGTCTCGTGGCTACACGGGGTTCGTGTAGTCACTAGACTTTTAACCTCTAAGCTGCTCTAGACTATTTGGCCTTCAACACCCACAGGCACAAAAAAAAAAAAAAATACTTTGTCTTACAAATGTGTTTATTTGTGTTCCCTGATCATGGGAAAAAAAATAAAATCACAAGGGGCATATTTTGGTCAAAATAGCGCGGGGAAGTCTGGCAAAAAAAAAAAAAAAGAGGCATTGACATAGCAGGCACCAGAGGAGGTCTGCTCTGCCTGAGTTGTCAAGTGGGAGTTGCCACAAAGATATTATTACCTAATTACTTCAATGTCTCTGATTTTTTCAAAATTTTTTGCAGTAATATTATTCAATAGTGTGTAGTGTGATATATTTATATATACAGAGCACCACTTGGTTTCCGAACCCCTTGGGGACGAGACCCGTTGGTTATTATGTAAGTTCGTAAACGAGAAATGGAGGGAAAAAATAAATTAGAAATGTAAAAAAAAAAATTATTGATTTTTAAAATAAACTCTAGGGGGAAAATCGACAGGTTCATAGCATAAATGCGACCATATTTTGTTTGTACTCGCCAATAAGTGAAGTCCTGATCTGCTTATGTTGATTGATGTTGATGTAGCATAGTTATTTACATGGAAGAGGTAGTGGTGGATGTTGGTGGTAATTACCTAAGTGTAATTACCTAAGTGTAGTTACAGGATGAGAGCTACGCTCGTGGTGTCCCGTCTTCCCAGCACTCTATGTCATATAACGCTTTGAAACTACTGACGGTCTTGGCCTCCACCACCTTCTCACTTAACTTGTTCCAACCGTCTACCACTCTATTTGCGAAGGTGAATTTTCTTATATTTCTTCGGCATCTGTGTTTAGCTAGTTTAAATCTATGACCTCTTGTTCTTGAAGTGCCAGGTCTCAGGAAATCTTCCCTGTCGATTTTATCAATTCCTGTTACTATTTTGTATGTAGTGATCATATCACCTCTTTTTTGTCTGTCTTCTAGTTTTGGCATGTTTAATGCTTCTAACCTCTCCTCGTAGCTCTTACCCTTCAGTTCTGGGAGCCACTTAGTAGCATGTCTTTGCACCTTTTCCAGTTTGTTGATGTGCTTCTTAACACTTTTGCCCGGGCATGACGCAGCATTGCGTCATCCGTTTACTGGCGGTAATTCCGGGGATGACGCAGCATTGCGCCATCCACTTTAAATAATCACCAAAAATCAGGTTTTTATCCGATTTTTTTGGGACTGGTTTTAAAATGCGCGCCAATGTCTTCCCATTTTCTTTGTTGAGCCTCGTGGCCCTCAGGCAGCTTGGCACATGCCGTGGGCCCATTGTTTTCGCTCCACTGTTGTGACCAATGTCGCCTCCCCTCGCATCTCTAACGTGTGAACATTTCGGCTATTTTCTGTGGCTATATTTCTTACTGCGGCTTTAGAAACTATCTACGCTTACTCCACGATGGATAGTGATCATGAACAAGGCCCTTCCAGGAAGAAAATTGCGAAAGAAAGGCTTGAAAAGGGCGGGAATTGGGAGTGTAGCTGGAAGGCGGCTGAGCACTCACTCGCGGCTAACTTGTGGCCCGTCTTCAACTCGTCGGCGGTTGGAGCGTGACCAGGTTTTTTATTTTATATGCTAATGTTCCTCTAGAGAATTCTATTGCGAACACATTGAGACCAAAATGAAAGACTTAGGATAAAAATTGAGGTGACCAGAGTGAAAATAGTGAAAACATTTTATCGCGTTTGCGCGCTCCTGGGTAAATCGTTCGCACTTTCTCTGTTTGCTGCGGGTAATTAGCCAGGCTTTTGGAGTTTATATGCATTTAGTGCTGTAGAGAATTCTATTGCGAACACAATGATACCAAATTTAATCTCGTAGGACGAGAATTAAGGTGACAAAGTTGAAGAGAGTATACACTTTTCAGAATTTACGCGCACTCCTGTGACACCCTGGGTCCCATATCGCACAGTTGAGGGGTGGCGAGCGGGGTGCACCAAAGTGTTAAGATATGGGCACCACACAACAGCTGCATATTCTAGCTTTGGCCTAACAAAAGTCATGAACAATTTCTTTAGTATATTGCCATCCATGTATTTAAATGCAATTCTGAAGTTAGAAAGCATAGCATAGGCTCCTTGCACAATATTCTTTATGTGGTCCTCAGGTGATAGTTTTCTATCTAGAACCACCCCTAGATCTCTTTCTTTATCAGAATTCTTTAAAGATTTCTCACATAATATATAGGTTGTGTGGGGTCTATGTTCTCCTATTCCACATTCCATAACATGACATTTATTAACATTAAATTCCATTTGCCAAGTGGTGCTCCATCTACTTATTTTGTCCAGGTCTTCTTGAAGGGCATGACAATCATCTAAATTTCTTATCCTTCCTATTATCTTAGCATCATCAGCAAACATGTTCATATAATTCTGTATACCAACTGGTAGATCATTTATGTACACAATAAACATCACTGGAGCAAGAACTGAACCCTGTGGTACTCCACTTGTGACATTTCTCCATTCCGATACATTGCCTCTGATTACTGCCCTCATTTTTCTATCAGTCAAAAAATTTTTCATCCATGATAGAAGCTTTCCTGTCACCCCTCCAATATTTTCCAGTTCCAGAACAACCTCTTATGTGGAACTCTGTCGAAAGCCTTTTTTAGGTCCAGATAGATGCAGTCAACCCAACCATCTCTTTCCTGTAATATCTCTGTGGCTCGATCATAGAAACTGAGTAAATTCGATACACAGGATCTTCCAGATCGAAAACCATACTGTCTGTCTGATATTATATCATTTCTCTCTAGGTGTTCTACCCATTTAGTTTTGATTAGTTTTTCCAATACTTTCACTATTACACTTGTCAATGATACAGGTCTATAATTGAGGGGGTCTTCCCTGCTGCCACTTTTGTAGATTGGAACTATGTTAGCCTGTTTCCACACGTCTGCTACGATTCCTGTACTCAGGGATGCCTGAAAGATCAGGTGAAGTGGAATGCTGAGCTCAGATGCACATTCTCTCAGAACCCATGGTGAAACGCCATCTGGGCCAGCTGCTTTGTTCTTACCGAGCTCCTTGAGCATTTTTTCCACTTTGTCTCTAGACACCACTATGTGCTCTATGTTGTTCTCTGGAATTCTTATTGTATCTGGTTCCCTAAAGATTTCATTTTGTACAAACACACTTTGGAACTTTTCGTTTAGTGTTTCACACATTTCCTTTTCATCTTCTGTGAATCTATTTCCCATTTTCAACCTCTGAATATTATCCTTTACCTGCAATTTGTTGTTTATGAATTTATAGAATAGACCTGGTTCTGTTTTACATTTGTCTGCAATCCCTTTTTCAAAATTTCTTTCTGCCTCTCTCCTCACTGGGTTGACTTTGACTGGTGTTGGGTTGACTGGGTCAACATGTGATGAGTCAGGTGCAGGTGATGCAATGCGAGCTTTCTTGGAAGCCATTGCAAAAGACTCTTTAATTGACATTTGTTTGTGACATCATCTGCCACTGGCTTCTTTGTCACCTCACACCTCTGTACCACTCCCACACTGCATTATCAACACTCTCCACCTTTGCTTTACTTACTACCTTTCTATTTCGTATTGCCTTACAACTTTCACTTTTAGAGAAAGTAAAAAATTATAGGTTTAGCCTGAAGAAGATAAAAAACAGTACTTTTGCTAATGCCATATTCAACGCACACGACACTTCTCGGGACACCGTTCCCCACCTTCTTAATTATTTTAACTTTCTTCTCAAATGTCATCACTGACCTCTTTCTTTTATGTATCCCACTTGTTGATGCTTTCACTGACACAATGCGTGCATTTGGAGCCGACATGGTGCACGGAAGTTCCTTGATTGTGCAGATACAGTGGTACCTCGCATAACGAATTTAATCTGTTCCAACGCCGCCGTCGTCATGTGAAACCGGCGTCATGCAAAACATTTTCCCCACCCAAAACAATGTAAATACAAATAATCCGTTCCACCCCCTAAAACAACAATATGACATTATACACTGGTAATATTATACTGTACATGTTAAATAAATGTTTGTTTGACTGTTTCCATGTGTATATTCACTTTACCTTATGAAGAGTCGTCGCTGGCTTGAGGGAGCTGATCGGGAGGGAGGGAGGAGAGGGCTTATGGGGAGGAGGGTGACACCACCTCTGGGTCAGGCGGGCTCGCTCTCTTTGGGAATTTAACCCCACTAGGACCGGGTTGTGGTTCAATATCACTAGCACGTCTCTTCCCACCCTGTCCACTGACCATATCGCGTGTCACTTGCACTTGTCACTTGTCTCCGTTTGAGGATGTCCCTAAATCGAGACAGCACATTGTCATTAAACAGGTTCACGCACCGTGTTGTCACCGCCTTATCAGGGTGATGCTTTTCCGCAAATGCTGTCACCTTTTCGAAC
Organism: Procambarus clarkii; assembly: GCF_040958095.1. Lineage (NCBI taxonomy): Eukaryota > Metazoa > Arthropoda > Malacostraca > Decapoda > Cambaridae > Procambarus > Procambarus clarkii. Next base: position 2,453,863 of record NW_027189145.1, on the reverse strand, counting down.
ATGCCCAGCACGTCCCTGATCTCACTAGATGGGATAGCATCCTCGCAGACCTCCTCCTCCCCCGATGAGAGCTCCTGTACCTCCTGTTGCACCAGCTCTTTCTGCAGTTCCAGGAGTTCCTCGGTGGTCAGTTCATCACTGTGCTCCTCCACCAACTCCTACACATCAGCGGCATCCACCTCCAGACCCAGTGTGTGTCCCAGAGCGACAATATCATCCACTAAAAGAGCCTCCGGGTCATCCACAGGTGCGGATGCAGATGCAGGTGCAGGACCGAAACCTTCGAAGTCTCGCTCAGGGACACCCTCAGGCCACAGGTTTCGCCATGCAGAGTGTAGGGTTCTCTGTGACACCCCTTCCCAGGCCTTATCTATCAAACGCAAGGCCCCCATGATATTGAACTGCTCCTTCCAGAATTGTCTGAGGGTCAGCTCTGTGGTGTCAATCACATGAACACATCTCTCCAACAAGGCCTTCATATAGAGCTTCTTAAAATTAGCAATGACCTGCTGATCCATGGGTTGGAGGAGTGGCGTGGTGTTTGGAGGAAGAAACTTGATGGTGATAAACTGATTTTCAGGGAACAGATCATCTTGCAGTTGGCGAGGATGCGCAGGTGCATTATCGAGCACAAGCAAGGCCTTGAGTGGTAACTGCTTGTCGACGAGATAATTTCTCACTGTGGTGCCGAAAACGTCATTTACCCACTCACTAAAGAAGATCTGCGTGACCCAGGACCTCTTGTTCGACCTCCACATCACATTCAGCCGTGTCTTGTGAACCTTAAACGCTTTGAACACACGTGGATTTTCTGAGTGATAGACGAGCAGCGGCTTGACCTTGCAATCGCCACTTGCATTGGCGCAGAGCACGAGAGTAAGGCGATCCTTCATCGGTTTGTGGCCAGGCAATGATTGTTCCTCTTGCGTGATGTAGGTCCTCTTCGTCAGTTTTTTCCAAAAAAGGCCGGTCTCGTCACAATTGAAAACTTGTTGTGGCAGAAACTGCTCCTGATCAACAAATTTCTGGAACTCTGGCACAAAAGCCTCAGCAGCACCTTTATCAGAGCTGGCAGCCTCCCCATGTCGCACAACACTGTGTATACCACTCCTTTTCTTAAAGTTCTCAAACCAGCCACGGCTTGCCCTAAATACCTCATCTTGAGACGACGCACCTGGTATCTTCCTGACAAGGTCCACATACAGCATCCTAGCCTTAGCGCAAACGATAGCTTCAGAGACACAATCGCCATGCAATTGTCGTTCATTCATCCACACCAGCAGTAGCCGTTCCACATCTTCCAGGAGTTTTGGACGTTTGCTGGTGAGCTTGCTAACTCCTTTGGCCCCGTCAAGCGTCTTATATTTATCCTTGCCCTTCAGTATGGTGGATATTGTTGAGGGAGCCCTGCCATACTCCCTGGCAAGATCAACCACACGAATACCACGCTCGTGCTTTGCTATGATCTCTTTCTTCACTTCCACAGTGATTGCCTCTTTCTTCCCCTTGCAAACTCCTGCTTTCGCAGGCTGCTTCTTGGACGACATCGTGCGTTCAGAATTGTAGTCACAAAACCACAAACAAAAACAACACGAATATCAGAATTGTGTGTGGAGCGATACAGATGGATACTGGTCATGTGTGACACCAATACAACACTGTCGACAGTGGCGGCGTGACCCCACCATGTGGTGTTGACGTTTGTGGGACATTTGGGGCTTGACTCTATTTATTTAAATATTAATGTAATGAAAATCAATTATGAAGGACCACCCGCTTTTATAGTAAAGAGGGAAACTAAGAAAATATGATCATTAGAAAATTCCTAGATGAACCAGTAACTATGGATAAAATACTAGAGAATATGATCACTGAAATAATTAATGGGCTGTATAATTAAAAGAATCAAAGCCTCAAACACCTATATTGGGGGGTTATTACTGGAACTCAATACGTCCAGGAACTAGTGTGGTTCGTTCACCAGTCCAATGTATAATAATCTAATCCTATGAACATTTATAGAATCATTATCTTTATCATCAATGAGAACATAAATCACGAACATAAGCATTAATAGTTATAATAAACACATGTCAATCCAATGAACAGAGTTCTGCATGTAAAGGAATACAGATAATAGAAATCAAGGAATACGAAAGGAGTCTTAGCTTGAAGATGATTTCCAAGAAGTTAGTTACGACTCATCCTCTGATTCTCCTGGACTCGTCATGGAACACTGGGAGTTGATTAACATGGGAAATGACAGCTCGGAGAATTCTTCACACACGCTGTAAATCAAATTGTATTCAGTAGCAACAGATTAAGCTACTAGATATCTATGTTCAAGAAAGTGAGATTAATAATAAGATTAAATAATGACCTGTAGTTTTTGTTGTCGCACGGCGTCACGACAAGCTACCCAGCTATAAACCCACCCCCTATATGATGCATCAAATAAGGATAAAGGTACTTAGCTAATAAGGGCACTGTGTAAGTTAAGGCTTGCCGAAGTTCGCGTCCTAGGTTCCGGTCCAGCCTATCCTAGATACTGACGCGCTTCACTGGCCGGTCACGTGGTATTACATAGAACCAAATTTAACAGGTTCTAGCTGAATGTCAAATTAAATCTCTTGACAATTCAACTTGTTATGTAAAGTGACACTGACACCAGCAAAGTTAATGTCTGCAAAGGTTCTTCACACCTCACAGTGGCGACTTTCTTCTGGAGTTCTTGATGGCGTCTACCCTGGTGGCTGGGTAATGGCGTCTCGTCGTGAGTGCGTTGCCTCGTGTACTGGCGTCTCCTCCGCCCCGCTCCGCGTCCCGCATTTGTTACTCAAATTATTTATTACGGATATTATCATTTCTCGCAGTTGTGATTGAAATGCTCGGGTTTGGACGGGTTTATTATTTAGAGGAGTTAAATATTATTATTTGCCCGTTTTATGATAGTAAACGAACAATGGAGATGAATTAAAGTCTCTCCAGGGCATTCACGCGTGACGTTAAATTTATTACTAGATAACAGTTATAACTATAAACGTTCTATTTGGCTTTAGTTGGGGATCAGTTTATCTGTAATTAATTATCACACAGAACACCGTTGTTTATAGAGACTCAAATTCAATTCTCAGACACACTGGATATAAATGTGTTTATTACAATGGAATCTGACACAATACTGGCGTCGGGTGACGTAAGAATTCTAGCCTTATTGTACAGATGTAATTATTAGTACATGTGAACTCTACGTTGGGTTAATTTTATCACTACAATGATTAGTAGAATTAGTAATAATTAATGAGAATACACCCGTGTTGTATTCAGTGTTGGAAATTTCCAACAACGTTACACAAACGAGCGTTCGTCATATGGGACGATTTCTCGCCGATCGGGCCAGTCGTTACCCAAAATATTCGCCTTGTGGGGCGATCGTTATGCAAGGTACCACTGTATATCCAACAAAGTCACGGAATGAACACTCCAGCCTTGTGACAAATCAATGGGAACAATAGGCTGAGAATCTGTGACATCACAGGGTAGCAGGCACCATAGAGGTGGCACCAAAAACGGTCAGTGGGCAAACTAAACCATCTCCCACCCACCACCACAGGCCGGTGCGACGCTTGTCTGGCTGCTTCCTCACCCGAACTTGGTTCGTGTAGGGTAACTCCCACCCCGGTCGGTGTGAGGCTTGGCGGACTGCTTCCTACCTGAACTTGGTTCGTGTAGTGTGACTCTCCAACCCCAATCGGAAAACCAAGTGATGCTCTATAATAAAATGTGTGAATCATCGCTACACTGAAAATTATGGTGTGCATATTAGTGATTCATTTATGTTCATAAAAAATAAACAAATAGTTTTGCAGATATTACACTACACAAGTTACATATAAGTATCTGCATGTTTTGTTCACCATAACGAACCACTAAGATGTTATACAGAGTAAAAAATCAACGAGTAGTGGCCAACACACAGCAGCCAGCCAACCACTCACCACCACTTACTCCCTCAACACCACCTCACTCCCCAACATCCTCCTCCCACCATACTGATTTTTGCTTTTATTCACTTTATATAAGTATCTACATGTTTTGTTCACCATAACTGTTCAACTAAGTAAATATTGTGCCCAAAGAGCATAGTGGCCACCCTTACACAGCATGACATGTCATACAGATTAGGCCATCCTCACCAAAATGCCTTCTCCCAACACTTCTTTTGCTGTTATTACACTATATATACACATTATATATAAGTATCTACATTTGTGTTCATCATAACGAACCAATAAAGTTGGTATGCTGAGTCAAAAAGCAGCAAGGAGTCACACCAACCAGCCCGCCACTGGCTGCAACTCCCTCCCTCAACACCTCACTCGCCAACATCTTCCTCCCACCATACTGTTTTTGCTTCTATTCACTATATATAGATGTTATATATAAGTATCTGTACGTTTTGTTCACCATAGCGAATCACTAAGCCGGAATAGTAAGTACAGACAGCAACAGGTGGCCACATAGATTCGGCAGACGATGCTACAGCCCCCCCCCCCCACCCTCAATATTACTCCCACAGCACAGCACAAATTGTCACAACAATCCTGCTATTATCAGAATCCTGGTCATTTTTACCACAGTCAGGGGTCTTCTGTAATACAATCATTGCTAAATAATACCGGTTACATATATGTTTTTACATTTTTTAGGCGAAGCTGTAATCACAAGCTGAACAGCAATGCTGTGAGCTCATGCTGTGTGTGCCAGCCTTGGTGGCTCACTCAGTACTGAGGCCCTCACATCCAGGAATGTTGCCCATGATTTTTTTTTTAAATGGCTTCTGTTTATAAGAGCCTTGAAGAAGGTGCTGTGAACCCCGTGTGTCTGTGGGCAGTTTAAATTTTGTGTAGTACTCTAAAACTTCATATGCAGTGATGCGCACTTTTGTGTCAGTTATTCAAAACTTCATATGCAGTGTTGCGTTGTTTAAGGGTTAAATCTTGCATGGTACTCCAACACTTTAATAGGTTTGGTGTGCAATTCTGCGATAGTTACACACCCCAGCTAGTAATGTGTTTGTTTTGCAGCTTAAGGGTTAAGCCCTGAACAGCAGAAGGGTTAAGGGTGAGTTTGTTAGCAGTTAACCAAAGATGAACTTTATTTAGTTCAGTATTCACTGTATCATTCAGAGTAAGACTGTCAGGATTGGAGGAAATAAAGGTTGTGTCATCAGCAAATAAAATTGGGTTGAGGTGTTTAGAGGCATTTGGAAGGTCATTAACCCTTGGGAGGCAGCAGCTATGGGGCTAAGGCCTTTAACACTGCCAGGGACAGCAGCAAAATTAAAAAAAAAAATTGTCTTATAAAAGTGTTCATTTGTGTTCCCTGAGCATGTGGAATAAAAAAAAATTCATTGTACAGAGGTACCTCGAATAACGATCACCTGAAATGGAGAACATTTTGGGTAACGACCGGCCCGATCGCCGACAATTCGTCTTGTATGGCGACCGCTCGTTTGAATAACGATGACACCACATGGTGGGGTCGCGCTGCTTCTTGCACATTCTCGGATGCCTCCGACGATGCAAATAAATTATGCTGTTTTTGTTTAACCCTTAACATGCTCGGGGTCTAATATCCTGCCATCCGCACAGGCGCATGTCATTTTGAAAATTTTTTTTTTTATTTTTTTTGCTAATCTGTTAAGTTCTGTTTACTGATCACGGGAAAAATAAAAAAAAAATCTATTGTACTTACTTTTGTTGCAATAGAGCCGGAAAGCTCAGTGATGACGTCACAATCTGCATGTTCGCTCATGCAGTACGCGCCCCAGAGGCGTTGCGCGCGGTCCTCAAACAGCTAGATTTGCCACAAATATATTTTCGCGCTATTTATTTACAACGTCTAGGCGCATTTTATCCAATTTTTTTCACTAATTGTGTTTCAAATACTGTTTGAACATATTTTGTATCAATAATTGTTGCATATTTGAGTATACACAGGCGCACACAAATGTTTTCAATTACAGCAATATAATATGTCATTACAGTCTATTATATTGTATGTTCTGCTTATATTTGTATATATTTACACACACGCACACGCTATCTGCTTATATGTTTACATATTTACATACTCGCACACGCTATACACACTTTGAAGCACACTTAGAAGTTTTTCTAGACTGTGGTAGTTATTGAAGCAGTCGACAGCTTATACTGGGGTACCACACGTTTCACACCATGTTTGCACAAGCTTCCGTTTCTTGTCTCTACGTGTCGTTGTTTTACACACCAAGCAATCACGTTGGGCTATTGCACGCTTCCCAGCTGGTGGGAAATACTTGAGTCTGTGTGCTAGGAAGCCTTCAGTGTGAGCGAGGCGTGGAGTACCAGCATGCTGCAACAGTGGGTTTATGATGGGCCGCTGAATACCTGGGACATCTTTTGCAAACTTTCCTAATAACTGTATTGCAGCATCAAATACAAAGTCACGGAAAGTGGGCTTACGTCCAGTTCTCACAAGGTATATGTTGAAACAGTTCAGCATGCTCATGTCCACAAGATGGAAGAACACTTTTTTCGTCCACCTACATGTCTTCTGCACACACTCTGCAGTGCCAATCATCATGTCTGATTTATCAATCAACCGCATGTTGATATTATAGTCTAAAACACAGTCTGGCTTATATAGTGGTGCGTTTGTTTTATGGCTCACTTTCCCACTGTTCACCATTGTTCCATCATGAATTGTTGTCAGCAAGTTCACCTTTCTTTTGTCTTTACACCAAACTGACAGAATGTTATCACTTTTCCTTCTCTGACACTCACCAACTGCAATGTCGTTGTCAAACAGGCATTTCCCTTCGTTGTGGCTTTACTCTACCAACCAATCCGGTTCTATTTTCTAGCAAGAACCGAGCTAGCAAGGGACTTGTACAGTATAGTAATTATCCGTGTATAAAATGTGTCCCTTGTTCATCCACGGAGCCATGATGGTCTTCACTACACTCCCCGAGAATCCATGTTCGTCGTTACCGGGAATGTCTACATCACTAGCCGAGTACAGAATCATGTGTAACATGTATCCTGTCTCACAATCACAAAGAACAAAAAATTTCAGGCCAAATCGGTTTCGTTTTGAGGGAATGTACTGTTTGAATGGAACACGTCCCTTGAAAAGTACGAGAGATTCATCAACCACCAGCTTCTGTGCTGGTACGTAAAAATCTCTGAATTTTCCAATAACATCGTTCATGTAGTGCCTCACTCGCCACAGTCTATCATCAGGTGTTCGGTCCTGAACACTTCCAAAATGTAGACACCTGAGGAGTATCTGAAACCTGTCTCGTGACATATATTTCCCAAATAAAGGTGTTGGTATTGTCTTGTCCTTGCTCCAATAGTCACTTATTGCATGTTTGTGACAGTGCTTCATCAACAAACAGAGTGCCAAAAACACATACATTTCCGCAACTGTGGTATTTTTCCAACGCTGCAGTCGTGAAGATTCTGTGATTTCCCTCTCAATCAGGTAAGCAGCATGCAGGTTCGTTTGGTGTACAATGTATTCCATGAGTGGTTCATCATAGAATGCTGTAAAATATTCCATCTCAGCCATGTCCTCACCTTGATTAGGGAAAAGGTTTGTAATCCCTACATCTTTATCGTCAAAGTGAGGAATATTAGGAATAAAATCATCACCATCACTCCACTCAAGTACACCAGGCGTCCTGCGAGATGCAGAGGAAAGACGGCGAGGAAGCGATGCATACCGGCGACCAGGAGCTGAATACCGTCTGCGAGAAGCACGGCGGCTACGTGCACGTGAGGTGGATGCACGTGAGGTGGATGCACGTGAGGTGGATGCACGTGAAGTGGATGCACGCGAGGTGGATGCACGTGAACACGAGGGTCTTGGTCCCTCATGTGGTGCCATGCGGTGGCGCTTGGCCGGGCGAGATGCTGCTGACGCGACAATTTCTCGCCCAGTTACACCACTGGTACCAGCCACAGGCTCAATAAAACTATGATCTGAGTCACTAAACCCAGAAAAGGAGTCACCTCCCTCTGACTCGTCACCCTCAAACAGAAAATATATACAGGAACTGTGAGGTCGTGGTAGAATTGGGGTAGAAACTGGCTGAGGAGGCATGGGTGAGCGTAGAGGCGTCGCCATGGCATGGCGGTCATTCTCACTCTCACTGCTGCTGCTACTATCACCCGACAATTGTGTATAATCCTCATCGTTGTCTGAATCATCAAACACACTTTCTTCACCTTCAGAGAATAATTCGTGGGCTATTTGCTCTGGGGTGAGGGACTGAGTGGTGCGTGCCCGTGAGGCGTTTGACCGTGTGCTCGCCATGGTGACTCTCGCTAAACTGAGGCCTCCCATGCCTTCGGTTCGTGAGCGGGAATTTTTTTCAAAATGGCCGCTGTTTACTAGAGCCCCTGGGCAGCGTATGGGACCCCCAGCTACACCGCGGGCCATTCAAATCGTGCGCGGTACCCATAATCGTCATATGACGTGAAGCGCAGTTGACTGGTAAAACGATTTACACTTCATATGACGTGATGCGCACTTTAAGGGTTAAAGATGCTAATGATGCTGGGATATAAAGGGGTGACTGCTGAGATGTTGCAAAGCATTGACTTTTTTGTAGAAAAAAAAAATGAAAAATTGAAAAAAAAAAAAATAGAACAAATGTCAAAAAGGTTTGTTTGGTGTTTGGCAGGTAGGCTGCTCCATATTTCTTAAATAAAAAAAAAAAATGAAAATTTTTGAAAAACAACAAATTTCAAAAAGGTTCGTGCGGTGTTCGGCAGGTAAACTGCTCCATGTTTCTTAAATAAAAAAATAAAAAATTAAAAAAAATGAAAAATTTTGAAAAACAGAACAAATGCCATAAAGATGCGTTCAGTCTTTGTTGGGTAGGCTGCTCCATTATTGAGACGTAAATGAAAAATGCAAAACAAATGGAACACATTTGAAACAGAAAAATTGCTATAATGGGGCAGCCTACCTGATAAACATTGAATGAACCTTTATGGCATTTGTCCATTTTCCAAATTGTTTCAACCTTTTTTTATTTATTTTTTTTTTATTTAAGAAACATGGGGCAGCCTACCTGCCGAACACCAAACGAACCTTTTGCTATAAGACAAATAAAAAAAAATATTGAACAAATTTGAAGAAAGAAAAATGTCCTAAAGGTTTGTTCAGTGTATGTAAGGTAGGCTGCTCCATTATTTAAAACATCGAATATCATAATGATGTTTTTCAGTGGTAGAATGGATTAATTTGATTTCCATTATTGTCAATGGGGACATTCGTTTTGTATGACGTCCGTTTCACATGATGATCACAGAGCCGGAACGGATTAAATTCTTTATTCAAGGTTCCACTGTACTTACCTACCCTCTCTGCCCACCCTGACACCCACCACCTTAGTCTACCATCAGCCACCCACCACCTTAGTCTACCATGTCACTCACCTCCTTAGTCTACCATCAGCCACCCACCACCTTAGTTTACCATCAGCCACCCACCACCTTAGTCTACCATCAGTCACCCACCACCATAGTCTACCATCAGCCACCCACCACCATAGTCTACCATCAGCCACCCACCACCTTAGTCTACCATCAGCCACCCACCACCATAGTCTACCATCAGTCACCCACCACCATAGTTTACAATCTGCCACCTGCTCGGTCTTCTGCCGACACATCCACCCACTCTGCCCTCTCTGCCAACCATCTCAGTACTGCCCGCCTGCACACACTGACACCTGCCCGACCACTGCTGCCTGCCTATCCACCCATATTGCCACCCGCCCTGCTACTCATCCATCCACTCACTCTCACCTGCCCACCCACTCGTCCTCCATGTGTTCTTTCCTTACATGATTCTAGGGCTGGTGTTTCTGAAAGATTTTCTTTCCTGTCCCCCAGCCTCCTCGTCCCACTCACCTGCCATCCACTTAGTCCCCCCACCATCCATCCCTCCATACAGTTCCCCCCCACCATCCATCCCTCCATACAGTTCCCCCCACCATCCATTCCTCCATCCAGTTCCCCCCACCATCCATCCCTCCATACAGTTCCCCCCACCATCCATCCCTCCATACAGTTCCCCCCACCATCCATTCCTCCATCCAGTTCCCCCCACCATCCATCACTTCATACAGTTCCCCCCACCATCCATCCCTCCATCCAGTTCCCCCCACCATCCATCCCTCCATACAGTTCCCCCCACCATCCATCCCTCCATACAGTTCCCCCCACCATCCATCCCTCCATACAGTTCCCCCCACCATCCATCCCTCCATACAGTTCCCCCCACCATCCATCCCTCCATACAGTTCCCCCCACCATCCATCCCTCCATACAGTTCCCCCCCCCACCATCCATCCCTCCATACAGTTCCCCCCCCACCATCCATCCCTCCATACAGTTCCCCCCACCATCCATCCATCCATACAGTTCCCCCCACCATCCATCCCTCCATACAGTTCCCCCCCACCATCCATCCATCCATAGAGTTCCCCCCCACCATCCATCCATCCATAGAGTTCCCCCCACCATCCATCCATCCATACAGTTCCCCCCCACCATCCATCCATCCATCCAGTTCCATCCATCCATCCATACAGTTCCCCCCACCATCCATCCCTCCATACAGTTCCCCCCACCATCCATCCATCCATCCAGTTCCCCCCACCATCCATCCATCCATCCATCCATACAGTTCCCCCCACCATCCATCCCTCCATACAGTTCCCCCCCACCATCCATCCATACAGTTCCCCCCCACCATCCATCAATCCATCCAGTTCCCCTCACCATCCATCCCTCCATCCAGTTCCCCCCACCATCCATCCATCTGGTTCCCCCCACCATCCATCCAGTTCCCCCCCCATCCATCCATCCATCCAGTTCCCCTCACCATCCATCCCTCCCCACCATCCATCCATCCAGTTCCACCCACCATCTATCCCAACAGTTCCCCACCACCATCCATCCATCCATCCAGTTCCCGCCACCACCATCCCTCCATCCAGTTCCCCCCACCACCATCCCTCCATCCAGTTCCCCCCACCATCCATCCATACAGTTCCCCCCGACCATCCATCCATCCATCCAGTTCCCCCCCACCATCCATCCCTCCATCCAGTTCCCCCCACCATACATCCATCCAGTTCCCCCCCACCATCCATCCATCCAGTTCCCCCCCACCATCCATCCAGTTCCCCTCACCATCCATCCCTCCATCCAGTTCCCCTCACCATCCATCCCTCCATCCAGTTCCCCCCACCATCCATCCATCCAGTTCCCCCCACCATCCATCCCTCCATACAGTTCCCCCCACCATCCATCCATCCATCCAGTCCCCCCACCATCCATCCCTCCATCCAGTTCCCCCCACCATCCATCCATCCAGTTCCCCCCCACCATCCATCCATCCAGTTCCCCCCCACCATCCATCCATCCATCCAGTTCCCCTCACCATCCATCCCTCCATACAGTTCCCCCCACCATCCATCCCTCCATACAGTTCCCCCCACCATCCATCCCTCCATACAGTTCCTCCCCACCATCCATCCTTCCATACAGTTCCCCCACCATCCATCCATCCATCCAGTTCCCCTCACCATCCATCCCTCCATACAGTTCCCCCCACCATCCATCCCTCCATACAGTTCCCCCCACCATCCATCCCTCCATACAGTTCCCCCCACCATCCATCCATCCATCCAGTCCCCCCACCATCCATCCCTCCATCCAGTTCCCCCCACCATCCATCCAGTTCCCCCCCACCATCCCTCTATACAGTTCCCCCCACCATCCCTCCATACAGTTCCCCCCCATCATCCATCCATCCATCCAGTTCCCCCCACCATCCATCCATCCATACAGTTCCCCCCACCATCCATCCCTCCATACAGTTCCCCCCACCATCCATCCCTCCATACAGTTCCCCCCACCATCCATCCCTCCATACAGTTCCCCCCCACCATCCATCCCTCCATACAGTTCCCCCCACCATCCCTCCATACAGTTCCCCCCACCATCCATCACTCCATACAGTTCCCCCCACATCCATCACTCCATACAGTTCCCACCCACCATCCATCCCTCCATACAGTTCCCCCCACCATCCCTCCATACAGTTCCCCCCACCATCCATCACTCCATACAGTTCCCCCCACATCCATCACTCCATACAGTTCCCCCCACCATCCATCCATCCATCCATACAGTTCCCCCACCATCCATCCATCCATACAGTTCCCCCCACCATCCATCCCTCCATACAGTTCCCCCCACCATCCCTCCCTCCATACAGTTCCCCCCATCATCCCTCCCTCCATACAGTTCCCCCCACCATCCATCCATCCATACAGTTTCCCCCCAACCATCCCTCCATCCAGTTCCCCCCACCATCCATCCATCCATCCATACAGTTCCCCCACCATCCATCCATCCATACAGTTCCCCCCACCATCCATCCCTCCATACAGTTCCCCCCACCATCCCTCCCTCCATACAGTTCCCCCCACCATCCATCCATCCATACAGTTCCCCCCACCATCCATCCATCCATCCAGTTCCATCCATCCATCCATACAGTTCCCCCCCACCATCCATCCCTCCATACAGTTCCCCCCACCATCCATCCCTCCATACAGTTCCCCCCCACCATCCATCCCTCCATACAGTTCCCCCCACCATCCATCCATCCATCCAGTTCCCCCCACCATCCATCCATCCATCCATCCAGTTCCCCCCACCATCCATCCATCCATACAGTTCCCCCCACCATCCATCACTCCATACAGTTCCCCCCACCATCCATCCCTCCATACAGTTCCCCCCCCACCATCCATCCATCCATCCATACAGTTCCCCCCCACCATCCATCCATCCATCCAGTTCCCCTCACCATCCATCCCTCCATACAGTTCCCCCCCACCATCCATCCATCCAGTTCCCCCCACCATCCATCCATCCAGTTCCCCCCCACCATCCATCCATCCAGTTCCCCCCCACCATCCATCCATCCATCCAGTTCCCCTCACCATCCATCCCTCCATCCAGTTCCCCCCACCATCCATCCATCCATCCAGTTCCCCTCACCATCCATCCCTCCATACAGTTCCCCCCACCATCCATCCAGTCCCCCCACCATCCATCCCTCCATCCAGTTCCCCCACCATCCATCCATACAGTTCCCCCCCACCATCCATCCATCCATCCATCCAGTTCCCCTCACCATCCATCCCTCCATCCAGTTCCCCCCACCATCCATCCATCCGGTTCCCCCCACCATCCATCCATCCAGTTCCCCCCCACCATCCATCCATCCAGTTCCCCCCCACCATCCATCCAGTCCCCCCACCATCCATCCCTCCATCCAGTTCCCCCCACCATCCATCCATACAGTTCCCCCCACCATCCATCCATCCATCCAGTTCCCCTCACCATCCATCCCTCCATCCAGTTCCCCTCACTATCCATCCATCCAGTTCCCCCCCACCATCCATCCATCCATCCAGTCCCCCCACCATCCATCCATCCATCCAGTTCCCCCCCACCATCCATCCCTCCATACAGTTCCCCCACCATCCATCCCTCCATACAGTTCCCCCACCATCCATCCCTCCATACAGTTCCCCCCACCATCCATCCCTCCATACAGTTCCCCCCACCATCCATCCCTCCATACAGTTCCCCCCATCATCCATCCCTCCATACAGTCCCCCCCACCATCCATCCATCCAGTTCCATCCACCATCTATCCCAACAGTTCCCCCCCACCATCCATCCCTCCATACAGTTCCCCCCACCATCCATCCATCCATACAGTTCCCCCACCATCCATCCATACAGTTCCACCCACCATCTATCCCAACAGTTCCCCCCACCATCCATCCCTCCATACTTTCCCCCCAACCATCCATCCATCCATCCAGTTCCTCCCCCGCCATCCATCCAGTTCCCCCCACCATCCATCCCTCCATACAGTTCCCCCCACCATCCATCCATCCAGTTCCCCCCACCATCCATCCAGTTCCCCCCACCATCCATCCCCCCATACAGTTCCCCCCACCATCCATCCCTCCATACAGTTCCCCCCACCATCCATCCCTCCATACAGTTCCCCCAACCATCCATCCCTCCATACAGTTCCCCCCCACCATCCCTCCATACAGTTCCCCCCCACCATCCATCCCTCCATACAGTTCCCCCCACCGTCCATCCCTTCGTACAGTTCCCCCACCATCCATCCATACAGTTCCACCCACCATCTATCCCAACAGTTCCCCCCACCATCCATCCCTCCATACTTTCCCCCCAACCATCCATCCATCCATCCAGTTCCTCCCCCGCCATCCATCCAGTTCCCCCCACCATCCATCCCTCCATACAGTTCCCCCCACCATCCATCCCTCCATACAGTTCCCCCCACCATCCATCCATCCAGTTCCCCCCACCATCCATCCAGTTCCCCCCACCATCCATCCCCCCATACAGTTCCCCCCACCATCCATCCCTCCATACAGTTCCCCCCACCATCCATCCCTCCATACAGTTCCCCCAACCATCCATCCCTCCATACAGTTCCCCCCCACCATCCCTCCATACAGTTCCCCCCCACCATCCATCCCTCCATACAGTTCCCCCCACCGTCCATCCCTTCGTACAGTTCCCCCCACCATCCATCCCTCCATACAGTTCCCCCCACTGTCCATCCCTCCGTACAGTTCCCCCAACCATCCATCCCTCCATACAGTTCCCCCCCACCATCCCTCCATACAGTTCCCCCCCACCATCCATCCCTCCATACAGTTCCCCCCACCATCCATCCCTCCATACAGTTCCCCCCACCATCCCTCCATACAGTTCCCCCCCCCACCATCCATCCCTCCATACAGTTCCCCCCACCATCCATCCCTCCATACAGTTCCCCCCCACCATCCCTCCATACAGTTCCCCCCACCATCCCTCCATACAGTTCCCCCCCACCATCCATCCATCCATACAGTTCCCCCCACCATCCATCCCTCCATACAGTCCCCCCCACCATCCATCCCTCCATACAGTTCCCCCCACCATCCATCCCTCCATACAGTTCCCCTCCACCATCCATCCCTCCATACAGTTCCCCCACCATCCATCCATACAGTTCCCCCCACCATCCATCCCTCCAGTTCCCCCCACCATCCATCCCTCCATACTTTCCCCCCACCATCCATCCCTCCATACTTTCCCCCCCACCATCCATCCCTCCATACAGTCCCCCCCACCATCCATCCCTCCATACAGTCCCCCCCACCATCCATCCATCCATACAGTCCCCCCACCATCCATCCATCCAGTTCCCCCCACCATCCATCCCTCCATACAGTTCCCCCCCACCATCCATCCCTCCATCCAGTTCCCCCCCCCACCATCCCTCCTTACAGTTCCCCCCCACCATCCATCCCTCCATACAGTTCCCCCCACCATCCATCCATCCATACAGTTCCCCCCCACCATCCCTCCATACAGTTCCCCCCCACCATCCCTCCATACAGTTCCCCCCCCACCATCCATCCCTCCATCCAGTTCCCCCCCACCATCCCTCCATACAGTTCCCCCCCACCATCCATCCCTCCATACAGTTCCCCCCCACCATCCATCCCTCCATACAGTTCCCCCCCACCATCCATCCCTCCATACAGTTCCCCCCCACCATCCATCCCTCCATCCAGTTCCCCCCCACCATCCCTCCATACAGTTCCCCCCCACCATCCATCCCTCCATACAGTTCCCCCCACCATCCATCCATCCATACAGTTTCCCCCCAACCATCCCTCCATCCAGTTGCCCCCACCATCCATCCCTCCATACAGTTCCCCCCACCATCCCTCCCTCCATACAGTTCCCCCCCACCATCCCTCTATACAGTTCCCCCCATCATCCATCCCTCCATACAGTTCCCCCCACCATCCATCCCTCCATCCAGTTCCCCCCACCATCAATCCCTCCATACAGTTCCCCCCACCATCCATCCATACAGTTCCCCCCCCACCATCCCTCCATCCAGTTCCCCCCACCATCCATCCATACAGTTCCCCCCACCATCCCTCCATACAGTTCCCCCTACCATCCATCCCTCCATACAGTTCCCCCCACCATCCATCTCTCCATACAGTTCCCCCCCACCATCCATCCCTCCATACAGTTCCCCCCACCATCCCTCCCTCCATACAGTTCCCCCCCACCATCCATCCCTCCATCCAGTTCCCCCCACCATCCATCCCTCCATACAGTTCCCCCCCCCCCACCATCCATCCAGTTCCCCCCACCATCCATCCATCCAGTTCCCCCCCCACCATCCATCCATCCAGTTCCTCCCCCACCATCCATCCAGATCCCCCCACCATCCATCCATCCATCCAGTTCCCCCCAACCATCCATCCCTCCATACAGTCCCCCCCACCATCCATCCCTCCATCCAGTTCCCCCCACCATCCATCCCTCCATACAGTTCCCCCCGCCACCATCCATCCAGTTCCCCCCACCATCCATCCATCCAGTTCCCCCCACCATCCATCCATCCAGTTGCCCCCCACCATCCATCCATCCAATTCCTCCCCCACCATCCATCCAGTTCCTCCCCCACCATCCATCCAGTTCCTCCCCCACCATCCATCCCTCCATACAGTTCCCCCCACCATCCATCCCTCCATACAGTTCCCCCCCCCCACCATCCATCCCTCCATACAGTTCCCCCCCACCATCCATCCCTCCATACAGTTCCCCCCACCATCCATCCATCCATACAGTTCCCCCCACCATCCCTCCATACAGTTCCCCCCACCATCCATCCAGTTCCTCCCCCACCATCCATCCAGTTCCTCCCCCACCATCCATCCAGTTCCTCCCCCACCATCCATCCAGTTCCTCCCCCACCATCCATCCAGTTCCCCCCACCATCCATCCCTCCATCCTGTTCCCCCCCCACCATCCATCCCTCCATACAGTTCCCCCCCCCCACCATCCATCCAGTTCCCCCCACCATCCATCCATCCAGTTCCCCCCCACCATCCATCCATCCAGTTCCTCCCCCACCATCCATCCAGTTCCTCCCCCACTATCCATCCAGTTCCTCCCCCACCATCCATCCAGTTCCCCCCACCATCCATCCATCCATCCATCCAGTTCCCCCCACCATCCATCCCTCCATACAGTTCCCCCCCCCCACCATCCATCCAGTTCCCCCCACCATCCATCCATCCAGTTCCCCCCCACCATCCATCCATCCAGTTCCTCCCCCACCATCCATCCAGATCCCCCCACCATCCATCCATCCATCCAGTTCCCCCCAACCATCCATCCCTCCATACAGTCCCCCCACCATCCATCCCTCCATCCAGTTCCCCCCACCATCCATCCCTCTATACAGTTCCCCCCCCCACCATCCATCCAGTTCCCCCCACCATCCATCCATCCAGTTCCCCCCACCATCCATCCATCCAGTTGCCCCCCACCATCCATCCATCCAATTCCTCCCCCACCATCCATCCAGTTCCTCCCCCACCATCCATCCAGTTCCTCCCCCACCATCCATCCCTCCATACAGTTCCCCCCACCATCCATCCCTCCATACAGTTCCCCCCCCCACCATCCATCCCTCCATACAGTTCCCCCCCACCATCCATCCCTCCATACAGTTCCCCCCACCATCCATCCATCCATACAGTTCCCCCCACCATCCCTCCATACAGTTCCCCCACCATCCATCCAGTTCCTCCCCCACCATCCATCCAGTTCCTCCCCCACCATCCATCCAGTTCCTCCCCCACCATCCATCCAGTTCCTCCCCCACCATCCATCCAGTTCCCCCCACCATCCATCCCTCCATCCTGTTCCCCCCCCACCATCCATCCCTCCATACAGTTCCCCCCCCCCCCCACCATCCATCCAGTTCCCCCCACCATCCATCCATCCAGTTCCCCCCCACCATCCATCCATCCAGTTCCTCCCCCACCATCCATCCAGTTCCCCCCACCATCCATCCATCCATCCATCCAGTTCCTCCCCCACCATCTTCTTGAGGTTATCTTGAGATGATTTCGGGGCTTTTAGTGTCCCCGCGGCCCGGTCCTCGACCAGGCCTACACTCCCCAGGAAGCAGCCCGTGACAGCTGACTAACACCCAGGTACCTATTTTACTGCTAGGTAACAGGGGCATAGGGTGAAAGAAACTCTGCCCATTGTTTCTCGCCGGCGCCCGGGATCGAACCCGGGACCACAGGATCACAAGTCCAGTGTGCTGTCCGCTCGGCCGACCGGCTCCCTTCAGTTCCCCCCCACCATCTATCCCTCCATACAGTTCCCCCCACCATCCATCCAGTTCCTCCCCCACCATCCATCCAGTTCCTCCCCCACCATCCATCCAGTTCCCCCCACCATCCATCCCTCCATACAGTTCCCCCCACCATCCATCCATCCAGTTCCTCCCCCACCATCCATCCAGTCCCCCCCACCATCCATCCCTCCATACAGTTCCCCCCACCATCCATCCCTTCATCCAGTTCCCCCCACCATCCATCCCTCCATACAGTTCCCCCCCCCCCCACCGTCCATCCCCCCATACAGTTCCCCCCACTATCCATCCCTCCATACAGTCCCCCCCCCCACCATCCATCCCTCCATACAGTTCCCCCCACCATCCATCCCTCCATACAGTTCCCCCCACCATCCCTCCATACAGTTCCCCCCCCATCCATCCATCCAGTTCCCCCCCACCATCCATCCATCCAGTTCCCCCCTCATCCATCCATCTAGGTTCCCCCCCACCATCCATCCATCTATCCAGTTCCCCCCCACCATCCATCCATCCATCCAGTTCCCCCCCACCATCCATCCAGTTCCCCCCCACCATCCATCCATCCAGTTCCCTCCACCATCCATCCATCTATCCAGTTCCCCCCACCATCCATCCATCCAGTTCCCCCCCCCCCCACAATCCATCCAGTTCCCCCCACCATCCATCCATCCAGTTCCCCCTCCCACCATCCATCCAGTTCCCCCCCACCATCCATCCATCCATCCAGTTTCCCCCACTATCCATCCAACCATTTCCCCCCACCATCCATTCATCCATCCAGTTCCCTCCCCAACCATCCATCCATCCATCCAGTTCCCCCCACCATCCATATATCCATCCAGTTCCCCTCACCATCCATCCATCCAGTTCCTCCCCCACCATCCATCCAGTCCCCCCCACCATCCATCCCTCCATACAGTTCCCCCCACCATCCATATATCCATCCAGTTCCCCCCACCATCTATCCATCCGGTTACCCCCACCATCCATCCATCCGGTTACCCCCACCATCCATCCATCCGGTTACCCCCACCATCCATCCCTCCATCCAGTTCCCCGCACCATCCATCCATCCTGTTACCCCCACCATCCATCCCTCCATCCAGTTCCCCCCCACCATCCATCCAGTTCCCCCCACCATCCATCCAGTTCCCCCCACCATCCATCCAGTTCCCCCCACCATCCATCCATCCAGTTCCCCCCCCCCCCACCATTTAGGATTTGCTTGTGTTCTAGTACTGGATCCAGGGGAAAGTCGATTGGGTATCCCAAAAGCACGACTCGTGTGCGTCTTTCTGAAGGGTCCCGCTTTTCCAAGCATACAGGTTTCCCTTGCAGGACTCTTACTTTTTCTAAGTAATTTGCAGTCTGTTGGTCTCGTGGTGTTATTATTATTTCTCCTTTCAGGTTGACTGTAATGGAAAGTTTGAGCTCTGGTTGTTCTTTTTCCATTGCCGTTACTACTCCATGTGCTGTAGGAAAGTGGTCTGTCTGCATTATCTTGAATTTTGGAAGATGTGCAGAGTCTGGCGATGTCTGGTATGAGACTGGTGGTGTTCTCTCCTGTCTCATACTGTGTCATACTGGTTTCAGGGAGCAATGGCCCTGGAAAACTCCCTTGTGGTTGGGTTTTTCTTATCTACCATCGACTCCAGTTAGGCACCCAGAAAGGTAGGCATAACAAAACAAACCCCACATGGTAAAAACTAAAACAAAAAACCAAACAGAGAGGTAGAAACTCCCTCTAGAGAGGTACATTGTCTGACACTGGCTGGTGTCTGACTGGTGCTGTCCTCTCCTGTCTCATACTGTCATCTTGTGGCTGGGTTGTGGACAGAGAAACATTGTCTGACACTGGCTGGTGTGTGACAGGTGGTGTCCTCTTCTGGCTCATACTGTCGTCTTGTGGCTGGGTTGTGGACAGAGAAACATTGTCTGACACTGGCTGGTGTGTGACAGGTGGTGTCCTCTTCTGTCTCATACTGTCATCTTGTGATTGGGTTGTTTCTACCTCTCTGTTCTACCAGAGGGAGTTTCTACCTCTCTGTTCGGTTTTTTGTTTTAGTTTTTACCATGTGGGGTTTGTTTTGTTATGCCTACCTTTCTGGGTGCCTAACCCCAGTCGATGGTAGATAAGGAAAACCCCAACCACAAGGGGGTTTTCCAGGGCCATTGCTCCCTGAAACCTCTCTGAAGGGGCCAGGTTCTGGCACTGGTCCCTGGTAGGTCTGAACTCCTTAGCTAATGTCCCGGTCTAATATAACATACATTAGCCTGATAAGCTCCAGGGAGCCTCCGGGGCTCACCCAGAAAATGGCGTTTCATTACATTCAACGCTGGTTTTATGGGGTACTGTGTCAAAGGCTTTCTGGCAGTCCAGGAAAATACAGTCAGCCCACCCTTCCCTTTCCTGCCTAATTTTTGTTGCCTGGTCATAGAATTCTAGTAAACCTTTGAGGCACGATTTAACATCTCTGAACCCATGTTGGTGATGATATTCATTCCCAAACCCAAGAAAGACCCCCACCAACCTGGCAACTACCGTCCAATCTCTCTCTTAGACACGATAGGCAAGTGCTTTGAAAAAATCATGTCAAACCGTCTTAACTACTACATGGAGTACAACAATCTCTTCACAGAAAAGCAGTTTGGCTTTCGAGCACATAGATCAACCCAGCACGCAATAAACATCATCTACGACGCCATAAGCTCAATTCGCAAGTAAAAACAGGTAGCTTTGATTGCGACGAGGGACGTACACAAGGCCTTCGACAGCCTGTGGCACGATGGTCTTGTGTACAAATTAGCAGACTTACCAGCGCAAAACTGGACCCTCCTCAGGTTGATCAGAAATTTCCTTAAGAATAGGCAAGTTACCCCCAGCTTCAAGGCAAAAGAGGCCGCGGCCTTCACCCCAACAGCTGGAGTCCCCCAAGGATCATGCTTGAGCCCGGTTCTCTTCAACATCTTTGTAAACGACCTGCCCCAACCAGAGTATAGGGACACCATTATCGTGCAATTTGCGGACGACGTAACACACGTAATAACATCTAACCCTAGCAGCCAAGCGGCCAAGCATGCAACTGTAACCCGTAAGGCAAACGTAGAACTAGCCAGGACAGCTAACTGGGAAAGGAAATGGAGGATCACCACTAACCCAGAAAAGATCCAATTAACCACTGTCGGCTGTATGGCCTTCTCAATCGAAAATGAGGGGGGAATAAGAATCAGGGGTGAACCCATAGCCATCTCAAACTCCAACACAGTGCTCGGTTACAACTTCAACAGGCTACTAAACTCCTCCCAGTACGTATCCCAGAAGACAGCGATGGCCCGGGGCTCACTGGCGAGGCTCTTCCGTTTCAAGCAAGCCCCATCCCACATCAAGCTCCACCTGAACAGAATGATCATAAGGCCTAGCTTGGAATACCCTTACGTTCCCCTGAACCTCACCAACAAATCCAACATGCTTAAGATCCAACGAGTACAAAACAAAGCACTTCGCTTTGCGGAGGGTCTGACTCTGAGGGACAGGGTAAGAACTGACCAAATCCATGAGACGCTAAACATGAAGCCAATGAACATCAGGCTCAGCTACCTGGCCAGAAGACAGCTGTACCGCATGAAGAACATGTATGTCCCAGACCCCGAAGATCCCTACGTAGCAGAAAACACCACCAGCGACTACGAGATCCACGAACCACCACACAGAACCAGAAGAATCACTCTCCAACAAAAAGTGATCAGACACATCCATGATGAGGTCTTCTCAAGACCTCAAATACTAAGCGGCCTGCCAGACGACCCAGATGAGTGGCCCATCCCGGACCCGATCTACACCAAATGAAGAATAAAGAAAAAGTAAATAAACAAATATATATATAAAAAAAAATAAATAAATAAAACTCCTACAAAAAAATATAAAACCAAAAAACCATTTGTCGTGGCATCAGAAGTGTAACTACCCTGATGTTGCTAAGATTAGCCTCCTTCAGCCAACTCCATTGGCTCTAGTGCTTTAGGACACCAACAAGGTCACAAACACTAGTCCCCCCAGCCAATGTACTGACAAACCAACATAACACATACACATACAAAAATGTCAACCCATGGTGGACAGGCCACCGAACTTTCAAACCTCCTCTCTCTCTCTACACCCGCATCCTCTTCCTGAATTTCATCTCCCCATCCCTCTACCTCCCCCATCCTTTCCATTCCCTATGGACATCAAAGCTAAAGCATGTTGGTGGTGCATAAGTTATTTCCCTCCAGATGCTCTATGAGCTTTTTCCTCACAATCTTCTCCATCACCTTGCATGGTATACAAGTTAGGGAAACAGGCCTGTAGTTCAGTGCCTCTTTCCTGTCACCCTTCTTGTATATTGGGACTATGTTAGCTGTCTTCCAACTTTCTGGTAGGTCTCCTGTTTCCAGTGACCTGTTATACACCATAGAGAGTGGCACACTTAGTGCTTCTGCACCTTCCTTTAGTATCCATGGTGAGATTCTGTCAGGCCCAACAGCCTTTGTCACATCCAGCTCCAACAGACACCTTTTGACCTCATCACTGGAGAGGTCAAATTCCTCCAAGGTAGCTTGCTTTGCCTCCGCCTCATTTAGTGCAGGGGCTTCTCCTTGTTTTATTGTGAAGACCGCCTGGAATCTCTTGTTGAGTTCACACACCTCAAGGTCTGTGGTCAAGGAGAGCCTTTTGGGCAAATTTAATTTTTAGTTCCTCACTTGTCACTGTACCGAGAGCAATTTGTGCATCAATCAACCAGTCCTCAATATCTCTGTTTCGGGCTAGTGGGTTCCTGGGTAGTTCTCCTGTGTGTAACCTAGGAACATCTGGGTGGGTTATGAACTGTAGCCCATAAGGGTTACCACACGGTACCATGGAAGGGTTTGTATTACAAGGGACTTTTGCTGGTATATTACTTGCCTTGCAGTGATGGCAGGGTACTCTATCCTCCTTAGTGGGTAAGGTCCCCGATGTCTGGACACTTGTCTGGGCTTGATTTATGTTGACATCTTCGTGGTGGCCCCCTGGTGTGCAGGTCCTGCACTGCTTTGCCCTACATGGCTAACCTTCCTAGGGGTAGATAACCTATGTCTTTCACCCCCATCACTCAGGCTAAGGGTTATCACTGACAAATCGCTCTTATCACTAGTATACTCCAGGGGAGTACCCGACGTGTCTCCACTCATGTCAATTGAGACAAAACCTGAAAAGTCTGCTCTGGGGTTCAGGGTAGCAGGGGTAGCCATGGTAAACAAAAAGAGGATGGTGGGGGAGGGGGGGGGGAAGGGCACTCAGACCTTTGAAACCAAACACAAGTGGGAATTACACACTGACTTAACTTGCCCTGGCTGGATGAACAAAAGAGCATGACACCAAAACTTTACCTTGCAGGTGGCTGTCAACAATAAACCTGTAGATATCCTAGCATTCAATACAACTTTACATTCCCCCCTGGCTACACATAAACTTTAAGAATGTCACACATTCAAATATAAGCACATGGTTATCACAAGGCACCTGAAATAAGTAAATTTGGCCACCACTTCACAGTGGTCACACATTGTATATAAATAAATTAAATTTAGTCTCCGTGGTGTAGTGGTAAGACACTCGTCTGGTGTTCCGCGAGCGCTATGTCATGGGTTCGTATCCTGGCCGGGGAGGATTTACTGGGAGCAATTCCTTAACTGTAGCCTCTGTTTATCACAACAGTAAAATGTGTACTTGGATGAAAAAACGATTCTTCGCGGCAGGGGATCGTATTCCAGGGACCTGCCCGAAACGCTACGCGTACTAGTGGCTGTACTAGAATGTAACAACTCTTGTATATATCTCAAAAAAAAAAAAAAAAAATCTAAAAACAACATAAGAGCCCAAGAATTAGTGACGTCTACTAGCAAAATAACCTCAAAATAGACAGTGCAATTGGCCACAGTTGTAGCCTAAGTAAAATACTCCCTAGACTGAATATATATATATATATATATATATATATATATATATATATATATATATATATATATATATATATATATATATATATATATATATATATATATATATACATTTGAGTGAGGTGGGAAGGGTGATGTGGCATTACATTTGAGTAAGGTGGGAAGGATGATGTGGCATTAGAGGATATTAATAGGGTATTAAAAGTATCAACACAAGACAGAACACGAAACAATGGATATTGAATAGAAGTGTTTGTAGAAAGCCTATTGGTCCATATTTCTTGATGCTTCTATATTGGAGCGGAGTCTTGAGGTGGGTAGAATATAGTTGTGCAATAATTGGCTGTTGATTGCTGGTGTTGACTTCTTGATGTGTAGTGCCTCGCAAACGTCGAGCCGCCTGCTATCGCTGTATCTATCGATGATTTCTGTGTTGTTTACTAGGATTTCTCTGGCGATGGTTTGGCTATGGGAAGAGATTATATGTTCCTTAATGGAGCCCTGTTGTTTATGCATCGTTAAACGCCTAGAAAGAGATGTTGTTGTCTTGCCTATATACTGGGTTTTTTGGAGCTTACAGTCCCCAAGTGGGCAACTAGGGCAACTCTTTCTAGGCGTTTAACGATGCATAAACAACAGGGCTCCATTAAGGAACATATAATCTCTTCCCATAGCCAAACCATCGCCAGAGAAATCCTAGTAAACAACACAGAAATCATCGATAGATACAGCGATAGCAGGCGGCTCGACGTTTGCGAGGCACTACACATCAAGAAGTCAACACCAGCAATCAACAGCCAATTATTGCACAACTATATTCTACCCACCTCAAGACTCCGCTCCAATATAGAAGCATCAAGAAATATGGACCAATAGGCTTTCTACAAACACTTCTATTCAATATCCATTGTTTCGTGTTCTGTCTTGTGTTGATACTTTTAATACCCTATTAATATCCTCTAATGCCACATCATCCTTCCCACCTTACTCAAATGTAATGCCACATCACCCTTCCCACCTCACTCAAATGTAGATATAGATATATATATATATATATATATATATATATATATATATATATATATATATATATATATAAATAAATAAATAATGTGGTAAAGCTAGACACTACATGAGCTGCCACTAGCATAGGAATAGATGCCTATACACACAAATAATCTTGTCTAACTCCCAACCGACAAATGGTAGAATACCTGAACTACAGTTAGTCAAAGAAAATTTCCTCAAACTTAAGGTTGTTTACTGACAGAATTGTTCACTGATACAAAAAAGGGCCTGGGAGTTAGGCAAAGAAATGTCATAAAACAATGTCTTATAAACTATTGTGGCAAGTCTTAAACGGTAAACAATTTTGTGGTAGCATGACCCAACCGGCCAAAGCACGCATGGGTTTACCCAGATGAGGTCCTGTAAACTGCCGTGTAAGATACGTACATGTGCTCAGCTGTGTGTCACAGGGGGTTATCCACATTTACTTTGTAATCCATTTGTGTATTGTGGTTAGAGTAGTGTATTGTTAAAACCCATGGCCCTTGTAGTGACCCAAGAGGAGTGGAATGGAGTAATGACCTTAAGGCCTCTACAAAGAGGCCTAAACCGTTGTGTGTGTTCCCTTGTGCCAGTGGTTCCCCTGAGGTGTGTGTTGGTTAAAGGAACCTCCTCCCCCCTTTTTGTCTGTATCAATCATGTGGTGGATCCTAGTACCCCCCTCCTCCCTCTGTTCTAATCAGTGTGAGGACATTGGTATTTTTTAAATATAAACTCTATTGTAAAATTGTACCCCAAGGTGTATTTCTTGTCCCATGTAGTTAGAACTGGTGATTATTGCTATATAGATCTCTGCACTTCCATTATTTATAAGAAAGTAAGAGCGGGTGTTGTTAGCGATACTCTAGGATACGACTTGCAATCCCGTACCTTACATCATGGATGCGTCGTTTCTTGGCTGGGACTTTGTGACCAGTGCTCACCAGGCGGGCCTGGGTCGGTGGGGTCTGTCCTTCTGTTGGGCTCACAGCACGGTGCGGGAGTTTGAGGCTGTGTGGGTGTTGCTCCGGAGGAATGGGGTCGCTTGCGGATTGACAATCGGGCTCCATTCGGACTGTTCCCTGGTGGTTCATTGCCTGAACCGAGGGGGTTTCCTTGCGATCCTTGGCGCTTTGGGGCTGGTCGCTTCGAGTGACTCATCTGCTGAGTTCTCGAGGTTTGGCTCTCTTGGCAGTTCACTTTCAGGGGGTGTTCAACATCCTGGCAGATGGCCTGTCCTGGTTCATTCCCCTGTCCATGGAATGGACAGTTGACGCCAACTCATTCAGTTGGCTCTGCCAGACATTCAGGCCTCTGGAAGTGGAGTTCTTTGCATCGGCGTGGTCGAGGCATCTCCCGTATACGTGGCTCCCTTCCCTGACTACGAGGCAGTCGGGGTCGATGCCTTTTGGCAGACTGGTCGAGGTGGGGTT
Organism: Procambarus clarkii; assembly: GCF_040958095.1. Lineage (NCBI taxonomy): Eukaryota > Metazoa > Arthropoda > Malacostraca > Decapoda > Cambaridae > Procambarus > Procambarus clarkii. The sequence goes on along the minus strand of NW_027189145.1, from coordinate 2,427,023 downwards.
ACCTTTACCTCTTCCCCACTGTTCCGCTGTTGCTCCAGGCCCTGGCTCACTAGGAGACTTACCAGTGGAGAGTAGTCCTCTTGGGCCCCTTGGTGGCTGGCCCAGCCTTGGTTTCGAGTGCTGCTTGCTCTGTGTCCAAACCTGGGGGTCTTCCTGCCGCTTCGCCTATTTCAGGAGATCGCGCCAGTCCGCTACATGGCTGGTTCGATCTTCCCCTCGAGTCTTTGCGTCTGGTATTTTTTACTCGAGTCTATCACCATTTGTATGGAGAGCAGGTGGCTTCTTTGATGGTGTCCCACGTGTGTGCTTTGTCTCGGCGTCAGTATGAAGTTTCCTGGCGGTCCTTTCAGTTTTTCTTATCCCTTCGTAGGTTTACTTTGATTTCTGATGCTGTGGTGTTGTCCTTTTTTTCGTGGTTGTTTCAGGACCATCATCTTAGACCTAATACTGTCGTCTCTTATCGTTTGGCACTGGCAGAGCCACTACAGCTTGCATTCAGGGTTGATTTAACTTCTCCACAGTTTGGCAAGCTGTCTCGTGCATTTTTTCACCTCTGGCCTGTTCACTCGCTACCTGAGTTATCCTGGTCTTTGGATCGGGTGCTCTCCTTTCTCTCTCCTCCTCGGTTTGTTGTGGCCTCTTGGGTTAAGGATTGTTTCTCTAAGGCTCTTTTTTCCTGTTGGAATTGGCCTCTGTGGGTCGGGTCAGTTAGCTTCATGCTCTCCTCCGGCGCAGGGGTTTCTGCCTGTATGGTCCTGGTAGTAGGTTTGATCAGTTGCAGCCATCTCCTTTTATGGCAAAGAATAGGACTGCTGCTTTCTGGAGCAGTCCTTGGGTTGTTGATGCTTGGTTGGTTAGGCTGGGGGGGGTGCGTCATGTTTTGTGTCCAGTTGCGGCTCTCTGCCATTATCTGTGCCCCACGGCTTCTGTGTCCGGGGATGCCCTATTGGGTTGATTTGGTTTCCCCTTCTTCCTTGTTCCAGGGTTCAGGTCTCCCAGGTTGTCCGCAGGGTTATTTGGTCCAGCCAGCATGCAGTCTATCCCCGTGCCCACGATATACATAAGTTTGCTGTGCTTGCTGCCGTCTTCGGTACCATGTCTTAGGCTGATATTCGGGCGCAGGATTCTTGGTGGTCGAACAGGGTCCTGGCTGTGCGCTACCTGGTCAATGTTCCTGGGCCTAGTCGGGCCTGTGTCGCTTTGTATCAGCGGTTGCAGCGTGTTGTCTTGACTTCGGGTTGAGGAGTGAGTGCCGACCACCTCCCGGGTAAGTCCATTTTTATATTTGTCTTTGGGTAAGTATCTCCGAGGAGCCGAAGGGCATTCCCCTAGAAAACCAGCATTGAATGTAATGAAACACCATTATCTGGGTGTGATCTGGAGGCTCCTCGGCAACTCTCCCTTCCTCCGGTCGGCAATTTTTTTTGCATGTTTTTGACATCCAGCCTCAGAACTGAGGTGTGAGTATCTGGGGCTCCCCTTCCCCCTTCCAGGGAGGGGAAGCTGTGCAGACAAGCTACGCGGCGATGTGGTGACGTCATGCTCATTTTTGGTTGAGGAGTTCTGTCCACTATTTCGGCTTTCTGTAGCAATTTCTTAACCAGAATAAGGGTTTGTTTTGGGGCGCTTACCTTTCTGGGTGCCTAACCCAGTCGATGGAAGACATAATTCTTCCAACCTCACAAGGGGTTTCTGTAGGCTATTGCTCCTCGTGCCTCTCTGTGGGGGTCAGATTCTGGCTCGTGGTACCTGGTAGGCATAGAACTCCATTCACACCGACTCATGCCAAAGTCTAATACAGCGGTACCTCAGCTTACGAATTTAATCCATTCCCAGAGACGATTCATAAGCTGAAAATTCGTAAACCAAAGCAAATTTTCCCATAAGAAATAATGTAAATTTAATTAATCTGTTCCACACTCCCCAAAAAATTTACTTCAAAGTAAATTTTATAGCTAATTCACCAAAATCTTCAGTACTAACGTATGTATAAGTTTTTCCTTATCTTTATTGATGACTCTTGTTTGCGTATGGAAGACGGTGAGGAGGGGGCGGGGGAGAGGAGGGAGAGGTGTTAGTGTTTGGAAGGGAAGTCTTCTTCCATTATAACATCGGGCAGTAATGACTTCTTTGCGGTACACTCTCTGGCGTGTTTTGCCTGCATACCACTAGGACCTGCCTGTGGCTCACTGCTTGATTTTCTCACTAAAAACCTATCCATAGAGGATTGTTTTTCTCTTTGTCGTAACACTTTGTTCTACGTTCATCTACGTCCACTAATTACTCAACACAAAACTGCTATTAGAACAATATCAAACTCTGGCCCCAGACAGCACTTGGTACTCTTACTAAAGTCTTTAAATATGTTAGATATTAAGTCACTGCACATCCTCTCATGTGTACTCTATATATTTAAAACTCTGAACAGTAATGCCAATCCTGACCTTAAGGATTAACCCTTAACCCTTAAAGTGCGCATCACTTCATATGAAGTGTAAATCGTTTTACCAGTCAACTGCGCTTCACTTCATATGAAGTGTATGGGTACCGCGCACGATTTGAATGGCCCGCGGTGTAGCTGGGGGTCCCATACGCTGCCCAGGGGCTCTAGTAAACAGCGGCCATTTTGAAAAAAAATCCAGCTCACGATTCGATGGCATGGGAGGCCTCAGTTTAGCGAGAGTCACCATGGCGAGCGCACGGTCAAACGCCTCACGGGCACGCACCACTCAGTCCCTCACCCCAGACCAAATAGCCCACGAATTATTCTCTGAAGGTGAAGAAAGTGTGTTTGACGATTCAGACAACGATGAGGATTATACACAGTTGTCGGGTGATAGTAGCAGCAGCAGTGAAAGTGAGAATGACCGCCATGCCATGGCGAGGCCTCTACGCTCTCCCATGCCTCCTCGCCCATTTTCTACCCCAATTCTACCACGACCTCACAGTTCCTGTGGATATTTTCTGTTTGAGGGTGACGAGTCAGAGGGAGGTGACTCCTTTTCTGGGTTTAGTGACTCAGATCAAAGTTTTATTAAGCCTGTGGCTGGTACCAGTGGTGTAACTGGGCGAGAAATTGTCGCGTCAGCAGCATCTCGCCCGGCCAAGCGCCACCGCATGGCACCACATGAGGGACCAAGACCCTCGTGTTCACGTGCACCCACCTCACGTGCACGTAGCCGCCGTGCTTCTCGCAGACGGTATTCAGCTTCTGGTCGCCGGTATGCATCGCTTCCTCGCCGTCTTTCCTCTGCATCTCGCAGGACGCCTGGTGTACTTGAGTGGAGTGATGGTGACGATTTTATTCCTAATATTCCTCACTTTGACGATAAAGATGTAGGGATTACAAACCTTTTCCCTAATCAAGGTGAGGACATGGCTGAGATGGAATATTTTACAGCATTCTATGATGAACCACTCATGGAATACATTGTACACCAAACGAACCTGCATGCTGCTTACCTGATTGAGAGGGAAATCACAGAATTTTCACGACTGCAGCGTTGGAAAAATACCACAGTTGCGGAAATGTATGTGTTTTTGGCACTGTTTGTTGATGAAGCACTGTCACAAACATGCAATAAATGACTATTGGAGCAAGGACAAGACAATACCAACACCTTTATTCGGGAAATATATGTCACGAGACAGGTTTCAGATACTCCTCAGGTGTCTACATTTTGGAAGTGTTCAGGACCGAACACCTGATGATAGACTGTGGCGAGTGAGGCACTACATGAACGATGTTATTGGAAAATTCAGAGATTTTTACGTACCAGCACAGAAGCTGGTGGTTGATGAATCTCTCATACTTTTCAAGGGACGTGTTCCATTCAAACAGTACATTCCCTCAAAACGAAACCGATTTGGCCTGAAATTTTTTGTTCTTTGTGATTGTGAGACAGGATACGTGTTACACATGATTCTGTACTCGGCTAGTGATGTAGACATTCCCGGTAACGACGAACATGGATTCTCAGGGAGTGTAGTGAAGACCATCATGGCTCCGTGGATGAACAAGGGACACATTTTATACACAGATAATTACTATACAAGTCCCTTGCTAGCTCGGTTCTTGCTAGAAAATAGAACCGGATTGGTTGGTACAGTAAAGCCACAACGAAGGGAAATGCCTGTGTTTGACAACGGCATTGCAGTTGGTGAGTGTCAGAGAAGGAAAAGTGATAACATTCTGTCAGTTTGGTGGAAAGACAAAAGAGAGGTGAACTTGTTGACAACAATTCATGATGGAACAATGGTGAACAGTGGGAAAGTGAGCCATAAAACAAACGCACCACTATATAAGCCAGACTGTGTTTTAGACTATAATATCAACATGCGGTTGATTGATAAATCAGACATGATGATTGGCACTGCAGAGTGTGTGCGGAAGACATGTAGGTGGACGAAAAAAGTGTTCTTCCATCTTGTGGACATGAGCATGCTGAACTGTTTCAACATGTACCTTGTGAGAACTGGACGTAAGCCCACTTTCCGTGACTTTGTATTTGATGCTGCAATACAGTTATTAGGAAAGTTTGCAAAAGATGTCCCAGGTATTCAGCGGCCCATCATAAACCCACTGTTGCAGCATGCTGGTACTCCACGCCTCGCTCACACTGAAGGCTTCCTAGCACACAAACTTAAGTATTTGCCACCTGGTGTGAAGCGTGCAATAGCCCAACGTGATTGCTTGGTGTGTAAAACAACGACACGTAGAGACAAGAAACGGAAGCTTGTGCAAACATGGTGTGAAACGTGTGGTATCCCATTATGTGCTGTCGACTGCTTCAATGACTACCACAGTCTAGAAATCTTCTAAGTGTGCTTCAAAGTGTGTATAGCGTGTGCGAGTGTGTAAATATGTATACATATAAGCAGATAGCGTGTGCGTGAGTGTAAATATATACAAATATAAGCAGAACATACAATATAATAGACTGTAATGACATATTATATTGCCGTAATTGAAAACATTTGTGTGCGCCTGTGTATACTCAAATATGCAACAATTATTGATACAAAATATGTTCAAACAGTATTTGAAACACAATTAGTGAAAAAAAATTAGATAAAATGCGCTTAGACATTGTAAATAAATAGCGCGAAAATATATTTGTGGCAACTCTGGCTGTTTGAGGACCGCGCGCAACATCTCCCGGGCGTGTACTGCATGAGCGAACATGCAGATTGTGACGTCATCACCGAGCTTCTCGGCTCTATTGCAACAAAAGTAAGTACAATAGAATTTTTTTTTATTTTTCCCGTGATCAGTGAACAGAACTTAACAGATTAGCAAAAAAAAAAAATTTTTTTTTTTTCAAAATGACATGCGCCTGTGTGGATAGCAGGATATTAGACCCCGAGCATGTTAAGGGTTAACATGCTCGGGGTTTAATATCCTGTCATCCCCACAGGCGCATGTCATTTTGAAAAAAAATAATAATTTTTTCTTCCTAACCTGTTAATTTGTGTTCACTGATCACGGGAAAAATAATAAAAAAATCGTAAGTGATATATATTGCCCTCTATAGGGCGGGGAAGTCTGGCAAATTATAGGCGCTGACTCAGCATGTGTCCCAGGTGGTCTGTTGCTCGCCAGCTGTCAGGCCGGAGTTGCCACAGAGATAATTACCTAATTATTTCAATGTCTCTGATTGATTTTTCATAGTTTTTTTGCTGTAATATTATTCAATAGTGTGTAGTTTGATATATTTATATAATAAAATTAGTGAATCATCGCTGTACTCAAAAATATGGTGTGCATATTGTTGATTCAATTATGTTCATCAGTCAGTGAACAAATACTTTGTCGGTTATTGCACTCTAAGCACAGGTTATATATAAGTATCTGCATGTTTTGTTCACTGTAACGAACCACTAAGTAGCTATTACGAGTCAAAAGTAACGAGGAGTGACCGCCGTGTACCAGCCAGCCACTCCCGCCCTCCCTCCAGTCATCTGACTCACCCACATTCTCCTCCCACAATAATGTTTTTGCTATAATTCACTATATACAGACGTTATATATAAGTATCTACATGTTTTGTTCACCATAACTGTACATCTAAGCTTGTATGGTGAGTAAAGGCACAAAGACGTAGGACCTGGTTGATACCTGGTTGATACCTGGTTGATGGGGTTCTGGGAGTTCTTCTACTCCCCAAGCCCGGCCCGAGGCCAGGCTCGACTTGTGAGAGTTTGGACCACCAGGCTGTTGCTTGGAGCGGCCCGCAGGGCCACGTACCCACCACAGCCCGGCTGATCCGGAACTTCTCTTAGAAAACCGTCCAGTTTTCTCTTGAAGATGTCCACGGTTGTTCCGGCAATATTTCTTATGCTCGCTGGGAGGACGTTGAACAACCGCGGACCCCTGATGTTTATACAGTGCTCTCTGATTGTGCCTATGGCACCTCTGCTCTTCACTGGTTCAATCTTGCATTTTCTTCCATATCGTTCACTCCAGTACGTTGTTATTTTACTGTGTAGATTTGGGACCTGACCCTCCAGTATTTTCCATGTGTATATTATTTGGTATCTCTCTCGTCTCCTTTCTAGAGAGTACATTTGGAGAGCTTTGAGACGATCCCAATAGTTTAGGTGTTTTATCTCGTCTATGCGTGCCGTATATGTTCTCTGTATTCCCTCTATTTCAGCAATCTCTCCTGCTCTGAAGGGGGAAGTGAGTACTGAGCAGTACTCGAGACGGGACAGCACAAGTGACTTGAAGAGTACAACCATTGTGATGGGATCCCTGGATTTGAAAGTTCTCGTAATCCATCCGATCATTTTTCTGGCTGACGCGATATTTGCTTGGTTATGCTCCCTAAACGTTAGATCGTCGGACATCATTATTCCCAAATCCTTGACATGCTGTTTTTCTACTATGGGAAGATTCGATTGTGTTTTGTACCCTGTATTATGTTTCAGATCCTCATTTTTGCCGTACCTGAGTACCTGAAATTTATCACTGTTAAACATCATGTTATTTTCTGCTGCCCAATCAAAAACTTTGTTGACATCTGCTTGTAGTTTTTCAATGTCTTCAGCAGAAGTAATTTTCATGCTGATTTTTGTGTCATCTGCAAAGGACGACACGAAGCTGTGGCGTGTATTTTTGTCTATATCAGATATGAGAATAAGGAACAGTAGCGGTGCAAGGACTGTACCTTGAGGTACAGAGCTTTTAACATCGCTTGGACTCGATTTTATCTGATTGACTGTTACTCTTTGTGTTCTGTTCGACAGGAAATTGAGTATCCAGCGTCCTACTTTTCCAGTTATTCCCATTGACCTCATTTTGTGAGCTATCACCCCATGGTCACATTTGTCGAACACCTTTGCAAAGTCTGTGTATACAACATCTGCATTTTGCTTTTCTTCTAGGGCTTCTGTGATTTTGTCATAGTGGTTGAGTAACTGTGACAGACAGGATCTTCCCGCTCTAAATCCATGTTGTCCTGGATTGTGCAATTCATTGTTTTCCATAAAACTAGAAATTTGATTCCTAATCACTCTTTCAAACACTTTTATTATGTGTGATGTTAGTGCAACTGGCCTATAATTTTTTGCCAAGGCTTTACTCCCCCCCTTGTGCAACGGAGCTATATCTGCAGATTTAAGTGCTGCTGGTATCTCCCCTGTATCCAGGCTCTTTCTCCATATTACGCTGAGTGCTCTCGCTACTGGTACTTTACATTTCTTTATGAATATTGAATTCCATGAGTCAGGCCCAGGAGCTGAGTGCATAGGCATATTATCAATTTCTCTTTCAAAGTCTTCCGAGTTTGTGGTAATATCCGTTATATTATCTGCAGCTTGAATGTCATTCATAAAGAAGCTGTCTGGGTCATCAACTTTCATGTTGTTTATTGGTGTGCTAAACATAGCCTCATACTGGCTTCTTAGAATTTCACTAATCTCTTTGTTGTCCTCTGTGTACGTACCTTCATTTGTAATTAACGGTCCAATACTGGTCGAGGTTTTGGATTTTGATTTTGCGTATGTGAAAAAATATTTCGGATTTTTCCTTATCTCTTGTATAGCTTTCTGTTCCAATTCCATTTCCTCAGACTCATATGATCGCTTCAACGTTTGTTCTATTTCCTCAATCTCCCTGCTTAGGCTTGTTTTCCTTGCTTGTGATAGTTGTGTCTGCCGAAGCATTTCCGTTATTTTTTTCCTTCTCCTGTACAGTCGTCTCCGTTCTCTTTCTAGAGTGGTCCTCTTTCTGCCCCTCCTCACAGGCACGTGCTTCAAGCAGACCTTGTAAGCTTCAGCTGTCAGTTGAGCTATTCCCTGTGTGGGAGTTTTGTCGCTTAAGACCATCTCCCATTGAATGGTTGCAAGGTCTACATTTATTTTTTCCCAGTCAATCCTCTTATTGTTGAAATTGAATTGATTGAATATTCCTTCTCGCTTGTTTGGTCTCTTAGACCTACTACCGTTATTTATGCTAGTTCGCACTTCAATGAGCTTATGGTCTGAGTATGAAGTATCTGAGATTGTGATATCCCTGATTAGTTCATCATTGTTTGTGAATAACAAGTCTAGTGTGTTTTCGTTCCTAGTTGGTTCTGTAATCTGTTGATTGAGCGAGAATTTGTCACAGAATCTCAAAAGTTCTCTAACCTGTGGTTGGTTATTTCCCGGGTCATTCCCTGCTATGATATTTGTGTTTGCCGTTCTCCATCTTAGACTCGGTAAATTGAAATCTCCAAGAAAGATAATATCTGGAGCTGGGTTTGCTAGGTTGTCAAGTATGTTCTCTATTTTGTGCATCTGCTCTGTGAATTCCTCAATCGTTGTATCTGGCGGTTTATATATTAGAATAATAATTAAGTTTAGTTTCTCTACCTTCATTCCAAGTACCTCTACCACCTCATTAGTTGAATTTAGTAGTTCTGTGCATACCAGGTCTTCTTTAATATACAGACCTACTCCTCCATTTGACCTAGTTTTTCTATCACATCTATATAGATTATAATTTGGAATCCAGATTTCACCATCCATGTAATCTTTTGTATGAGTTTCCGTGAATGCCCCAAATATTAAGTTTGACTCTAATAAAAGGCCATTTATGAACTTAACTTTATTTCTTGACTTTGGCTTTAAACCTTGAATGTTTGCAAATATGAATGATTGTCCATGTTGTGTGTAACTTCTGGAAGGTTTTGGTAGTTCTCCCTCCTCTCTACCCTGACCCAGGGTGTGTTGTTGTGGCAATGGTTTGTCCAGTTTTGGAAGTGATACTGGGGAGTGTGGTAGTCTCTGTGTAGTTGGGGGTTGTAGTATGTGTGGGCTTGATGCCGAACTGTAGTCCAGTCTTGGGCATTTCCCCCTCTCCATCCGTACTCCTGCCATGTTTCTGCCTGTCTGTTTCTCCCTCTGTTTGTACCTGCCTCTAAAAAATTTTCAGGGCTATTATGTTGGACTTCTTCTCTTATATGGCGCTGTGTACCTCTGACGTGGAAATCGGGGCAGTGAAGATCGTAGCATTTCCTCTCATTGACTGAGAGTGTGCATAGCTTAGGGTGAAAATATCTACACTCTGTATCAAAACGACATCTGCCTTTCCCTAACCAGTTTCGGCATTTCCGTGGGTGCATGAATGAGCATTCCGTGCCTCTGGGCCCATATCTACACTGTCCTTTTGCATAATACCAGCAAATATTTTCATTTGTGATTGTATTATTCTTGTTTGTACCCGTGCACGACTTGGCTACCTCTGTGTTTTTTGTTCCAACTTTCTCGTTTCTGCATTCATTCTCGGTATTGCCCTTATCTTTCTCCTTGTTGCTTTCGTCTTTCTCATTTGTGTTCTCATTCGTCTCATTTTTTCTCTCCTTATTCATATCACCAGTGTGCTCTACACTATTGCCTTCATTTTTGTGTACCTCGACACTATACCCGTCTACATTGCTACTTTGACTCTCTAAATTCTCAGTCCCTGGGTTGTGTTCAGAGTTCGTTGCTGTCTTTATATACTCTGCATATATCAGCTGACCTCACACAGTCAGCTGATGGCTGCCGCCCTCAAGGCCAGACGCACTAATATTTCTCCTCCAACAATACTGTGTGGTGTTATTACGCTATATACACACACATTATATTTAAATATCTACCTGTTTTATTCACCATACTTGTACAAATAAACTGGTATGGTGCCCAAAGACCATCGTGGTAACCAGTAAACAACACCGTCGTCTGCACGGTGGCGTCGTGCAGACGACGCCACCGCCCTCACCAAAATGGCGGCTCCAAACCTTCTCTTGCTGTTTATACCCTCTATACACACGTTATATATAAGTATCTACATTTGTGTTCACCATAGCGAACCACTAAGCTAGTATGGTGAGTGCAGTCAATAAAAGATGGCCACACACAGTCAGAAGACATCGCCACCATCCACCCTCCCGCAGCATTACTCCTCCCTCCATGGAGCACAACGCTAAATATCACCACAATCCTGCTATTATCAGAACCCTGGTCAGTTTTATCACAGTCAGGAGTCTTCTGTAATAATATCATCGCTACATAATAGCATGAACAAGTATATTTTGGCATTTTTAGGCGATGCTGTGGTCACAAGCTGAACAGCAGTGCTGTTATCTCATGTTGCGTGCGTCAGGCTTGGTTGCTCACTCAATACTGAGGCCAATAACACCCGGGAGTTTGGCCCATGATTTTTTTTTTAAAATGGCGTCTGTTTACAAGAGCCCTGATGAAGGTGTGGTGAACCCCGTGTATCCGCGGGCCGTTTAAATCTTGCGTAGTACTCCAACACATCATATGACGTGATGCGCAGTTGACTGGAACAACGTCCAACACGTCATATGACGTGATGCGCACTTTAAGGGTTAAGCTTTAGTCTAAGTGTTTTTTTTTTCCACACCTTGCCCAAAATGCTCTGTGTATTAGTGGCTTTAGGTACCAGTATTGTATGTACTAGCTCTATCTATAAATCAAACATTGTTTGTTTGTAACTCATCTTGTTTGTATGTACTTTTTCCATGAATAAACATTTTGATTTTGATTTGATTTTTGACTTGTCTGTAGTGAGGTATCACAGTGTCATTAAAAAGGTTGATGCAACGGCCTACTACAGCTTGCTCTGGGTGAGTCGTTTCGACAAAAGTTTGCATTTCTTCCCACAGTCTACACCACATCCTAATTGTTGGGGAAGGGGCATTCCATACTGCCTTCTCCTCCCCTGTAAACATTTCCTCAGCTGCCTTTTGTTGCTGCTTCTTGCGAAGGGCTAGGAGTTCTTCGGTGGTCAGTTCTTCACTGTGTTATTCCACTAACTCCTCCATATCAGCACCATCCAACTCCAAGCCCAATTTCCGGCCCAGAGTAACAATTTCCTCGACAATACACACTTCAGATCCAGGCTCAAACCCCTCAAAGTCTAGTTCTGAAACACAGTCAGACCACATTTTAAGGATTGAACCTTTCCACTGGCTATCTTGGGACCTATGGCAAGATATATAATAATAACGTTTATGTTCAAATACCTAAAAATCCAAAAAAAAATGAAATTGTTTTCAGAGAATTCAGGCGCGATTGCCACTAGGCAGGAGGCACTGGTAAACTAAGGCACGGTTGCCGTACCACCACGTGCTAGGTCGGCCAAACGCGTATCAACAGACTTCGTTTCCCGAGGCAAAGTTCGTAACCGGATTCGGATTTTACGAAGAAATTAGGCACGTAACCCTAAAAGTTCGTAAAGATATTCGTAAACCGAGGTGTCACTGTATATCCATATCAGCCTGAATAGCACAGGGAAGCCTTCTTGTCTCGCCCAGAAAATGGCGTTTCATTACAACCAACTCATTACTTGGGACCAGCTGGAGTTTCGTAGCCCTTGTTTGGCCTTGGGTAGAGAGTGGTATTGTGCTGGTTGGGGACGTCAAAATGTTGTGCTGCCTACCTACCTATGTGGCGGCCGGTTTCTGTTTCCTCTGGGGACATTGTACTTTTAGTGCGGTTTTTCTTTTGTTTTTGTTTTTCTTGCCTGGTGTGGCTATAGTTCCACTTATACAGTACAACCTCGATTCAACGTACTATATGGGACCAACCCCAGTTCGTTGGAGCGTTGGATTCGCTGCAAGAGGTGACCTTCAGGAGGCGTTTGCATCAGTGTCTTTTTTTTTTCTTGTTAACGATAAAAATGCGTTATCATATTATATACTGTACCTATATATTATTACTCTACTAACAAATACTGTGTTACATTTGTTATTTACCTTATTGTTGGAGTTATATCTATCTTGAAGTCTCATGGAGTTGTGAATGCTGTACAGTAAATACATACTGTAGTGTATTATGTCGTTAACACTGTGTTGAGTAGTTCTGCTGTATGTTGAGTACTACAATACAGTTTATGAAAACTATTGTACACTACAATTACTGCAACTTTACTTTTAACACTATGTTTTGATTTGTCGAGAGGCTGGAGTGTTCATTCTGTGACTTTATTGGACATATCTGCACAATCAAGGAACATCCGTGCACCATGTCGGCTCCAAATGCACTCATTGTGTCAGTGATGGCTGACTGGTGGGTGGATGGGCAGGTAGGCAGGGATGAAGAGGCTGAAATGTAGGCAGGCAGGCAGGAAGAGGCTGGGAGGTAGGCAGGGATGGAGAGGCTGAAATGTAGGCAGGCAGGCAGGAAGAGGCAGGGAGGCAGGCAGGCAGGCAGGCAGGCAGGCAGGCAGGCAGGCAGGCAGGCAGAGCTAGGGAGGGAGGCAAGCAGGAAGAGGCTGGGAGGGAGGCAAGCATGGAAGGAGACAGGCACAGAGGGAGGCAGGCAGGCAGAGCTTGGGAGGGAGGCAGGGAAAGAGAGGATGGAGATGGATTGATGGGTGGATTGATGGAAGGATGGAGGGAGGGATAGAAGGATGGATTGAGGGATTAATGGATGGATGATTTGAGGGAGAGATGGAGGGATTAATGGATGGAGGGAGCGATGGAGGTATGGGTGTTGAGTTGAGCAGTGTGTGTGTGTGTATGGGCTGTAGGGGTGGGGGGGTGAGGGAGGTGTGTCCGTGGTGATGAAGGGACCGGCTCATCGATAAGCCTAACTCACTTGACCCAGTTAACTTTACTGTTTCTTATATTCTGGATGGGTGGAGAGAGGGAGGGAGGGAGAGAAGGAAGGATGGAGAGAGAGAGAGGGAGGGAGGGATGGAGAGAGGGAGGGATGGAGAGAGGGAGGGATGGAGATAGGGAGGGTGAGAGGAATGGAGAGAGCGAGGGAGGGATGGAGAGAGGGAGGGAGGGATAGAGAGGGAGGGAGGGATGGAGAGAGTGAGGGATGGAGAGAGGGAGGGGGGGAGGGATGGAGAGAGGGAGGGCTGGAGAGGGACGGAGGGAGAGAGGGAGGGAGGAAGGGAGGGAGGGATGGAGAGAGGGAGGGAGGGATGGAGGGAGGGAGGGAGGGATGGAGGGAGGGAGAGAGGGAGGGAGGGAGTGATGGAGAGAGGGAGGGATAATAAGCGAGGGAGGATAATAAGAGATATAAAAAATTTATTTTAGAACTGATTTATTAATGTTATTATTTCGGGCCGTAGTCACTGAACTGTGGCGACGAAATCGAAGGAAACGCGCATGGTGCTGTGTGTACAAGGATTAGACCCATCCACTCACTCACGCTGGAGTTGTTCTAATAACTGTACAGTAATTTCTCAAATAACAGATGTCTATCATATTACAGTATATTCTTGGTTTTATTTAGTTTAGTTTAATTAGGATAATAAAAAGCTATTAAAACACTGGTTTTAGAAATTATTTATTAATATGAAACTTTCAGTCATGGGTTACTAAACTATGAAGACACAGACGAAAGTGAGTGAAACCTCACTGTAAAGTGAGGTTTACAGTACAGTATTCTCTTATCTGTCCACCCTCACTCATCTTGTTTCATCACAGAAAATGTCTATAAGGAGATTTTACCACATGTAGCTAGGCAATTACGCTTCAGCCTTTAAATTAATGTACAAAGATACGTGTGCCACAAATCAGTGAACGAAAATCATGGAAACTCAGTCATTCACTTGTGTGGACCACTCTGGCTGGTGTTTGGTTAATATACTTTACTCGTTGTGTGGACCATTCTGGCTGGTGTTTGGTTAATATGGTTCTCTAATTGTAATCTGTGATAGAATGAGAAAGTTTTCCACCACTCTGTGAACTCTGTCCCAAAATCGTTAGCTTGTGGACCACTTATGGTCCACATGTATGGTCCACTTGTGTAGTCCACTTATGTGATCCAACATGTCATATGAGAGAATTATTAATCCTTTAACTGCGCAACGCGCCTGCAGGCCCAGGCTTCGGGTGCGCGTCGCATTGCCTAATATTGTCAAAATATATATATAATCTGTTTTATTTAGCCATGATAGTATTATAGAAGAGCCCGAGTGTGATAATGACTGGGTACAATGTTCAAATATCAGTGATTCAATGCTGTTCACGATGTTCACAGTGCTAACCACAGCATTATTTCGTCCGTCTAGGAATCTTCAAACAACTTTTTAGGTTCCTTTTCAAAATAAACTTGTGATCAATTATTCATTTACAGGTATTAGTGACCAGGATTGTGGTTATAATTAGCATTGTGAGTAGGAAGGAGGAATTTTGGTGAAGGAGGGAGGAGGGAGGGAATTGAGGTAGCCTCACTGTGTGGCAATAACTCTTATTTTGCTCACCATACTAGCTTAGTGGTTCGCTATGGGCAACACATATGTACATGTGTATATACAGTGTGTGTATATACAGTGGAACCTCTATTAACGAGTTTAATCCGTTCTGGCACCGAGCTCGTTACCTGGAAAACTCTTCTTAAGAAACAAATTTCCCCATTTAAAATAAAGGAAATAAATTTAATCCGTTCCACTCCCAAAAACATCCATACTTGTATGACTTTTTTTTATGTAAATATAATATTGCACATGTAAATATAAATATTTTGTTGTAGTGTTTTAATATTTACTTTACCTTATGAAGAGTAGTTGCTGGCTGGAGGGAGACGATGGGGAGGTGGGAAGGAGGAGAGGGGTTATGGTGTGGAAGGAGAATCCACCTCTGAGTCAGGCGGACTCTCTCTTCTTGGGAATTTCACCCAAATTTCATTTCAAATGTCACACAAGGATGCGTTAGACCAGCACCAAATAAAAAACTACGTCGATTACACTCGTTGTGTCAACAATATAATAGTCTTACCACGAAGCTAAAATACAATGCCGTTTTCTCAAATAGGCAATGTGGTTATTAACCCTTAAAGTGCGCATCATGTCATATGAAGTGTAAATCGTTTTACCAGTCAACTGCGCTTCATGTCATATGACGATTATGGGTACCGCGCACGATTTGAATGGCCCGCGGTGTAGCTGGGGGTCCCATACGCTGCCCAGGGGCTATAGTAAACAGCGGCCATTTTGAAAAAAATTCCCGCTCACGAACCGAAGGCATGGGAGGCCTCAGTTTAGCGAGAGTCACCATGGCGAGCGCACGGTCAAACGCCTCATGGGCACGCACCACTCAATCCCTCACCCCAGAGCAAATAGCCCACGAATTATTCTCTGAAGGTGAAGAAAGTGTGTTTGATGATTCAGACAACGATGAGGATTATACACAGTTGTCGGGTGATAGTAGCAGCAGCAGTGAGAGTGACAATGTTCGCCATGCCATGGCGAGGCCTCTACGCTCACCCATACCTCCTTGGCCAGTTTCTACCCCAATTCTACCACGACCTCACAGTTCCTGTGGATATTTTCTGTTTGAGGGTGACGAGTCAGAGGGAGGTGACTCCTTTTCTAGGTTTAGTGACTCAGATCATAGTTTTATTGAGCCTGTGGCTGGTACCAGTGGTGTAACTGGGCGAGAAATTGTCGCGTCAGCAGCATCTCGCCCAGCCAAGCGCCACCGCATGGCACCACATGAGGGACCAAGACCCTCGTGTTCACGTGCATCCACCTCACGCGCATCCACCTCACTTGCATCCACCTCACGTGCACCCACCTCACGTGCACCCACCTCACGTGCACGTAACCGCCGTGCTTCTCGCAGACAGTATTCAGCTCCTGGTCGCCGGTATGCATCGCTTCCTCGCCGTCTTTCCTCTGCATCTTGCAGGACGCCTGGTGTACTTGAGTGGAGTGATGGTGACGATTTTATTCCTAATATTCCTCACTTTGACGATAAAGATGTAGGGATTACAAACCTTTTCCCTAATCAAGGTGAGGACATGGCTGAGATGGAATATTTTACAGCATTCTATGATGAACCACTCATGGAATACATTGTACACCAAACGAACCTGCATGCTGCTTACCTGATTGAGAGGGAAATCACAGAATCTTCACGACTGCAGCGTTAGAAAAATACCACAGTTGCGGAAATGTATGTGTTTTTGGCACTGTTTGTTGATGAAGCACTGTCACAAACATGCAATAAGTGACTATTGGAGCAAGGACAAGACAATACCAACACCTTTATTCGGGAAATATATGTCACGAGACAGGTTTCAGATACTCCTCAGGTGTCTACATTTTGGAAGTGTTCAGGACCGAACACCTGATGATAGACTGTGGCGAGTGAGGCACTACATGAACGATGTTATTGGAAAATTCAGAGATTTTTACGTACCAGCACAGAAGCTGGTGGTTGATGAATCTCTCGTACTTTTCAAGGGACGTGTTCCATTCAAACAGTACATTCCCTCAAAACGAAACCGATTTGGCCTGAAATTTTTTGTTCTTTGTGATTGTGAGACAGGATACATGTTACACATGATTCTGTACTCGGCTAGTGATGTAGACATTCCCGGTAACGACGAACATGGATTCTCGGGGAGTGTAGTGAAGACCATCATGGCTCCGTGGATGAACAAGGGACACATTTTATACACGGATAATTACTATACAAGTCCCTTGCTAGCTCGGTTCTTGCTAGAAAATAGAACCGGATTGGTTGGTACAGTAAAGCCACAACGAAGGGAAATGCCTGTGTTTGACAACGACATTGCAGTTGGTGAGTGTCAGAGAAGGAAAAGTGATAACATTCTGTCAGTTCGGTGGAAAGACAAAAGAGAGGTGAACTTGTTGACAACAATTCATGATGGAACAATGGTGAACAGTGGGAAAGTGAACCATAAAACAAATGCACCACTATATAAGCCAGACTGTGTTTTAGACTATAATATCAACATGCGGTTGATTGATAAATCAGACATGATGATTGGCACTGCAGAGTGTGTGCAGAAGACATGTAGGTGGACGAAAAAAGTGTTCTTCCATCTTGTGGACATGAGCATGCTGAACTGTTTCAACATATACCTTGTGAGAACTGGACGTAAGCCCACTTTCCGTGACTTTGTATTTGATGCTGCAATACAGTTATTAGGAAAGTTTGCAAAAGATGTCCCAGGTATTCAGCGGCCCATCATAAACCCACTGTTGCAGCATGCTGGTACTCCACGCCTCGCTCACACTGAAGGCTTCCTAGCACACAGACTCAAGTATTTGCCACCAGCTGGGAAGCGTGCAATAGCCCAACGCGATTGCTTGGTGTGTAAAACAACGACACGTAGAGACAAGAAACGGAAGCTTGTGCAAACATGGTGTGAAACGTGTGGTATCCCATTATGTGCTGTCGACTGCTTCAATAACTACCACAGTCTAGAAAAACTTCTAAGTGTGCTTCAAAGTGTGTATAGCGTGTGCGAGTGTGTAAACATGTAAACATATAAGCAGATAGCGTGTGCGTGTGTGTAAATATATACAAATATAAGCAGAACATACAATATAATAGACTGTAATGACATATTATATTGCCGTACAGTGCTTCCTCAGACTAACGAACCCCGCTCTATCGAATTCCCGGAAGAGCCGAACAAATTGAATTCGGTACCAAATGTTCAGTGGAACATACAAATGTTCGATTAAGTGAGGAATGTTCGTCCAAGTGGTCACCGAGGCCGAGCGTCAGAGCTGGCTGTCATCAACTATGATTCGCCAGAGTGTAAACAGTTATGTAGTGTTTTATTATCCCTACCCATTGTTTCTAGGGAGAAATGGTGATAAAAATGGTGATAAAATGGTGTCAGGGGGGCATTGGTGAGAGAGTTGTTGTCAGGAGGCAACACGTGCTCCCCCGCCCCCACCCTCCTTCCTCCACCTGACCACAGGGACCACTCACTCTCCTCTCGTCGTCAGATGCCAAGAGTCAATTTAATGATAATTATCGCATTATCTACACTGAAAATAGCCTTTTTATTAGAAAAATGTCATATTGGAGCAATAATAATGGTGAAAATTGTAATATATACAGTACATATTTTAAACAGTTTGAACACATTTCCTTTTCACAGAATTTTTAATACAATTGGGGTGTAGATAACAGCCGGCATTGTGTGGCCAGCCGGTCGCTCCCTGAGCCATTGGGGGGGTGGGAGGGTTTTTTTTTTTCCTGGATCCCTCCCTCCCTCCCTCTAACAGCCTACTTACTGTACTAATACCTATAAATTTTGAGGAGCCCAATAAAACAAGCACAGGTCGTGTGAACGTTAGGCCTTGGTGAGGTGGCTGGCATCATTTGTGGTGGTGTCAGGGGAGGCAGGCGGTGTCAGGGGAGGCAGGTGGTGTCAGGGGAGGCAGGCGGTGTCAGGGGAGGCAGGTGGTGTCAGGGGAGGCAGGCGGTGTCAGGGGAGGCAGGTGGTGTCAGGGGAGGCAGGCGGTGTCAGGGGAGGCAGGCGGTGTCAGGGGAGGCAGGTGGGGTCAGGGGAGGCAGGTGGTGTCAGGGGAGGCAGGCGGTGTCAGGGGTGGCAGGTGGGGTCAGGGGAGGCAGGTGGTGTCAGGGGAGGCACGTGGGGTCAGGGTAGGCAGGTGGGGTCAGGGTAGGCAGGTGGGGTCAGGGTAGGCAGGTGGGGTCAGGGTAGGCAGGTGGGGTCAGGGTAGGCAGGTGGGGTCAGGGGAGGCAGGTGGTGTCAGGGGAGGCACATGGGGTCAGGGTAGGCAGGTGGGGTCAGGGTAGGCAGGTGGTGTCAGGGGAGGCAGGTGGGGTCAGGGGAGGCAGGTGGGGTCAGGGTAGGCAGGTGGGGTCAGGGTAGGCAGGTGGGGTCAGGGGAGGCAGGTGGGGTCAGGGGAGGCAGGTGGGGTCAGGGGAGGCAGGTGGTGTCAGGGGAGGCAGGTGGTGTCAGGGGAGGCAGGTGGGGTCAGGGGAGGCAGGCGGTGTCAGGGGAGGCAGGTGGTGGAAAGAGGCAGGTGGTGTCAGGGGAGGCAGGTGGGGTCAGGGGAGGCAGGCGGTGTCAGGGGAGGCAGGTGGTGGAAAGAGGCAGGTGGTGTCAGGGGAGGCAGGTGGGGTCAGGGGAGGCAGGCGGTGTCAGGGGAGGCAGGTGGTGGACAGAGGCAGGTGGTGTCAGGGGAGGCAGGTGGTGTCAGGGGAGGCAGGTGGGGTCAGGGGAGGCAGGCGGTGTCAGGGGAGGCAGGCGGGGTCAGGGGAGGCAGGTGGGGTCAGGGGAGGCAGGTGGGGTCAGGGGAGGCAGGTGGGGTCAGGGGAGGCAGGTGGGGTCAGGGGAGGCAGGTTGGGTCAGGGGAGGCAGGTGGGGTCAGGGGAGGCAGGTGGTGTCAGGGGAGGCAGGTGGGGTCAGGGTAGGCAGGTGGGGTCAGGGTAGGCAGGTGGGGTCAGGGGAGGCAGGTGGGGTCAGGGGAGGCAGGTTGGGTCAGGGGAGGCAGGTGGTGTCAGGGGAGGCAGGTGGGGTCAGGGGAGGCAGGTGGGGTCAGGGTAGGCAGGTGGGGTCAGGGTAGGCAGGTGGGGTCAGGGGAGGCAGGTGGGGTCAGGGGAGGCAGGTGGTGGAAAGAGGCAGGTGGGGTCAGTGGTGGAAGGTGTTGTCAGGGGAGGTGGAAGTGGAGAGAGAAGGGTGGTGACCACGCATGGCTGCCAAACCTCTCATTCATACTCTATTATAAATCTCAATCTTAGCTGTAAAATATTTATGCCAAAATATGTTAATTTTCGTGTATTAATATACATTATTAATCATTAACACGTTTTATTGTTTCCTGAAGAAAACAATAGCTGACTTGGCATTGTGGTGTGTATGGCCGGGTACCTGGGGGGTGGGGGGGGGGGTCCTGGAGGTGTGAGAGGAGACCTGTCAACCCATCATTTTTTTTTGTCGGGAGAGTTGAGACGCTTCCAAGCCTGCTGCTTCAATAAACGGTGTAGGTGGTGTGGTATGGTTTGGGTGGTGTGGTGTGGTATGGTTTGGGTGGTGTGGTGTGGTTTGGGTGTGGGTGGGTTGGTGTGGGTGGTGTGGTTGGGTGTGGGGGGATGATGTGGGTGGTGTGGGGTGTGTGGGGTATGATGTGGGTGGTGGTGTGGGGTGTGTGGGTGGTGGGGGCGAATGGTGTTAGTGGTGTTGGGGATGGTGTGGGGGTGTGGGGGATGGTGTGGGTGGTGTGGGGGATGGTGTGGGTGGTGGTGTGGGGTGTGTGGGTGGTGGTGCAGGGTGTGTGGGTGGTGGTGTGGGGTGTGTGGGTGGTGGTGTGGGGGATGGTGTGGGGGATGGTGTGGGTGGTGTGGAGGATGGTGTGGGTGGTGTGGGGGATGGTGTGGGTGGTGTGGAGGATGGTGTGGATGGTGTGGGGGATGGTGTGGGTGGTGTGGAGGATGGTGTGGGTGGTGTGGAGGATGGTGTGGGTGGTGTGGGGGATGGTGTGGGTGGTGTGGGGGATGGTGTGGGTGGTGTGGGGGATGGTGTGGGTGGTGTGGGGGATGGTATGGGTGGTGTGGGGGATGGTATGGGTGGTGTGGATGGTGTGGGTGGTGTGGGGGATGGTGTGGGTGGTGTGGGGATGGTGGGTGGTGTGGGGGATGGTGTGGGTGGTGTGGGGGATGGTGTGGGTGTTGTGGGGGATGGTATGGGTGGTGTGGGGATGGTATGGGTGGTGTGGAGGATGGTGTGGGTGGTGTGGAGGATGGTGTGGGTGGTGTGGAGGATGGTGTGGGTGGTGTGGGGGATGGTGTGGGTGGTGTGGGGGATGGTGTGGGTGGTGTGGGGGATGGTGTGGGTGGTGTGGAGGATGGTGTGGGTGGTGTGGGGGATGGTGTGGGTGGTGTGGAGGATGGTGTGGGTGGTGTGGAGGATGGTGTGGGTGGTGTGGAGGATGGTGTGGGTGGTGTGGAGGATGGTGTGGAGGATGGTGTGGGTGGTGTGGAGGATGGTGATTCTCGCATCTCAGATTATTATTGACACCAAAAGAGCATGAAAGATATTATAATGAAGCACCACACAACAAAGAAACAAACTAATGTGTCCTGGCATATGTTTAAAAAAAAAAAATAAGAAGGTTGTTGGGGCCGGACGGATGGAACGAATTCCGCACTGGAACGAATCGGCTTCGCCCCATATAGTTCGTTCAAGTGAGGACACACTGTAATTGAAAACATTTGTGTGCGCCTGTGTATACTCAAATATGCAACAATTATTGATACAAAATATGTTCAAACAGTATTTGAAACACAATTAGTGAAAAAAATTGGATAAAATGCGCCTAGACGTTGTAAATAAATAGCGCGAAAATATATTTGTGGCAACTCTGGCTGTTTGAGGACTGCGCGCAACGCCTCTGGGGCGTGTAGTGCATGAGCGAACATGCAGATTGTGACGTCATCACTGAGCTTTCCGGCTCTATTGCAACAAAAGTAAGTACAATAGAATTTTTTTTTTATTTTTCCCGTGATCAGTGAACAGAACTTAACAGATTAGCAAAAAAAAAAAATTTTTTTTTTTTTTTCAAAATGACATGCGCCTGTGGGGATGGCAGGATATTAAACCCCGAACATGTTAAGGGTTAAAGAAAACGGAAATTTCATGGCAAACATGTATACAATCCCCAAGACGATCGGATAAGAATTGGATTTTATAGAAATATTTGCTCAAATGACGCTTGAGCGCAGTGTTTGGGTGCATTCAAGAGAAAAAAGTGTGTCACGTTCAAGCGACATATACCTGCGAAAGTGATAACACTTTCATAAAGTGTTATCACAAAGTGATAAATTAATTAACCATTTTCACACACCGGGTTGTCACTGCTTCATCAGGGCAGCTTTTCCAAGAATGCATTCACCTTTTCAAACATTCCAAACACTTCCCTGATCTCAGTGGAAGAGGCAGCATCCTCCCTTACCTCCTCATTCCCTTACTAATGGTGTAAATTGTTGATGAGACCTGCCATACTCCCTTGTGAGATCAGTCACACAGACACAACACTCATGCTTTGCTATAATTTCCTTCTTCAAATCCACAGTAATTGTGTCTTTCTTCCTCTTGACAACACTATCTTTAGCAAGCAGCTTCTTTGGAGACATCGTGTGTTACAAATTGTAGTCGCAAAACCACTAAAAACCCAAAGAAAAGCTCAAATAAATCCAGAGGGATGCTTATCATGTGCGATACAACAACAACACTGGCGTCGGAGGTGTCCGAGAATTTGCGAGAACCTGCGAGATGCTAGGAAACACCATGTGGTTTTGCTCGTTAATAGAGGCGAGCTCGTCAATAGAGACAAATTTGCTGTGAGTGGCTTGCTCGTTACTGGAAAAACTCGTTAATAGAGCCACTCAATAATCGAGGTTCCACTGTAGTGTAATAACAGCACCAGGAGTATGTTGTGAGGAGCTATTTTGGTGAGGGAGGTGACGTCGTAATCGTGGCATCGTCTGCTGTGTGATTTGTCATGCAGTGTATGGTGGCCACTGTACTGTTTAGACACAATACCGGCTTACTTGCATAGTTCTGGTAAATAAAACATGTAGATAGGTATATATAACATGTGTAATAAGAACAATAACAGAATGGTGGGAGGAGCAATGTTGGCGAGTAAGATGTTGGAGTGAGGGAGGGCTGGCTGGGTGTGGCTGCTCACACACGCGGTGTTCTGAGTGTGTTTATGGTGAATGTATGTAGTGTGTGACAGTGTATAGTCTGTAAATAGATTGTATATATACATAAATTAGCATGATACATGGTAAGTATGTGCAACATATGTGTACACAAGTGTCATGCACGTAACACAGTGTCTTCAGACAGTATGGATGTTTTACTGCCATAATGTAGTGTACGTGTTCATTATACATAGGATTAGCACGTAAAAGCAAATAAAATGTATTTGGAACTGTGCGCAAAAAATTAACAAAATTATGTTCACGGCAACTCGCGCGCTAAGCCCCGGGCGCGCTTACCGGCCCCGGGAGCATACTGCTCTGGCGCACGGGGAATGATGACGTCACGCCCCACCTTTCGGACCCCATAGCAGTCAAAGTAAGTACAATTTCGAACTTCCATTGCTATACCCATATACAGGGAGGGGTTTTTGACACTTTCAAAAGAAAAAAGAATTTTTTCCCGAGGTTCATTTCTTGCGCACTGGGGGGGTGTCATATTTATAGGCCGCGCAGTTAAAGGGTTAATTGTAATCTGTAATTACCTAAGTGTAATTACCTAAGTGTAGTTACAGGATGAGAGCTACGCTCGTGGTGTCCCGTCTTCCCAGCACTCTTTGTCATATAACGCTTTGAAACTACTGACGGTCTTGGCCTCCACCACCTTCTCACTTAACTTGTTCCAACCGTCTACCACTCTATTTGCGAAGGTGAATTTTCTTATATTTCTTCGGCATCTGTGTTTAGCTAGTTTAAATCTATGACCTTTTGTTCTTGAAGTGCCAGGTCTCAGGAAATCTTCCCTGTCGATTTTATCAATTCCTGTTACTATTTTGTATGCAGTGATCATATAACCTCTTTTTCTTCTGTCTTCTAGTTTTGGCATGTTTAATGCTTCTAACCTCTCCTCGTAGCTCTTACCCTTCAGTTCTGGGAGCCACTTAGTAGCATGTCTTTGCACCTTTTCCAGTTTGTTGATGTGCTTCTTAAGATATGGGCACCACACAACAGCTGCATATTCTAGCTTTGGCCTAACAAAAGTCATGAACAATTTCTTTAGTATATCGCCATCCATGTATTTAAATGCAATTCTGAAGTTAGAAAGCATAGCATAGGCTCCTTGCACAATATTCTTTATGTGGTCCTCAGGTGATAGTTTTCTATCTAGAACCACCCCTAGATATCTTTCTTTATTAGAATTCTTTAAAGATTTCTCACATAATATATACGTTGTGTGGGGTCTATGTTCTCCTATTCCACATTCCATAACATGACATTTATTAACATTAAATTCCATTTTCCAAGTGGTGCTCCATCTACTTATTTTGTCCAGGTCTTCTTGAAGGGCATGACAATCATCTAAATTTCTTATCCTTCCTATTATCTTAGCATCATCAGCAAACATGTTCATATAATTCTGTATACCAACTGGTAGATCATTTATGTACACAATAAACATCACTGGTGCAAGAACTGAACCCTGTGGTACTCCACTTGTGACATTTCTCCTTTCCGATACATTGCCTCTGATTACTGCCCTCATTTTTCTATCAGTCAGAAATTTTTTTATCCATGATAGAAGCTTACCTGTCACCCCTCCAATATTTTCCAGTTTCCAGAACAACCTCTTATGTGGAACTCTGTTGAAAGCCTTTTTTAGGTCCAGATAGATGCAGTCAACCCAACCATCTCTTTCCTGTAATATCTCTGTGGCTCGATCATAGAAACTGAGTAAATTCGATACACAGGATCTTCCAGATCGAAAACCATACTGTCTGTCTGATATTATATCATATCTCTCTAGGTGTTCTACCCATTTAGTTTTGATTAGTTTTTCTAATACTTTCACTATTACACTTGTCAATGATACAGGTCTATAATTGAGGGGGTCTTCCCTGCTGCCACTTTTGTAGATTGGAACTATGTTAGCCTGTTTCCACACGTCTGCTACGATTCCTGTACACAGGGATGCCTGAAAGATCAGGTGAAGTGGAATGCTGAGCTCAGATGCACATTCTCTCAGAACCCATGGTGAAACGCCTTCTGGGCCAGCTGCTTTGTTCTTACCGAGCTCCTTGAGCATTTTTTCCACTTCGTCTCTAGACACCTCTATGTGCTCTATGTTGTTCTCTGGAATTCTTATTGTATCTGGTTCCCTAAAGATTTCATTTTGTACAAACACACTTTGGAACTTTTCGTTTAGTGTTTCACACATTTCCTTTTCATCTTCCGTGAATCTATTTCCCATTTTCAACCTCTGAATATTATCCTTTACCTGCAATTTGTTGTTTATGAATTTATAGAATAGACCTGGTTCTGTTTTACATTTGTCTGCAATCCCTTTTTCAAAATTTCTTTCGGCTTCTCTCCTCACTGCCGTGTAGTTGTTTCTCGCATCTTTGTATCGCTGGTATGTTTGGGGGTTCGGCCTCTTCCTGTATTGATTCCATTTTTGTGTCTTTTGGTGTCTAGCCCTCTCGCAATTTCTATTGAACCAATCCTGTTTCCTAGTTCTGCATCTCTGTTTTGGTATAAATTTTTTTGTGCCTTTATCATATATTTCACAAAACTTGACATACATCTCATTCACTTCCTTGCCTAGCATCAAGTCTGTCCAATTATACTCACTAAAAAAATTTCTAAGGTCACCATAATGTCCTCTCCTAAAGTCAGGTTTTTCAACTGCATCAACCTTCATATTTTCTCCCAGATTATAACGCATTGCATACTTTGTTCCCAAAAAGACATGGTCACTTTTACCCAAGGGAGGAAGGTACTGAATGTTAAATATTTCTTCCTCCTTCCTGGTAAATATCAAATCTAGCATGGAGGGAACATCCCCTTTCCTCATCCTCGTAGCTTGTTTAACATGTTGATACAAGAATGTTTCCAGGATGAGGTCTACAAATTTACAGGTCCAGAAATCTTCTGTTTTAGCTTCATATGCTTCCCAGTCTATGGCTTTCAAGTTGAAGTCGCCGACTATCAACAGTCGTGAACTATCGTTATCCGCTCTCGCTATGATCTCATTATTGTTATAAGACTTTCTCTTTTACTATCTAGCTCCTCCTTTGACCATGTGCTGCTTAGCGGTGGACTGTATGCATTTATGATCATTAGTTTATCATCCTCATGGCAGATCTCTAGTGCTATTATGTCAACTAATTGTGGATTGGTAGTCATTATTTCGTTCACCTTTAGGTGTTCTTTCACCAGCACAGCAATGCCACCGCCTTTCCTAATTTTTCTGTCTCGTCTCCAAATTGAGTAGCCCCTTGGGAATATGACCTCATTTAAAATTACATCTTCAAGTTTTGTCTCCGTGAGTGCAACAATGTCTGGTGTCTGCAGCTGTATTACATCACTTAACTCCAGTATCTTCGATCTCACTCTATCACTTTGTAGAAAAAAAGAATTTATTTCTTCTTCATTCCTGCTCTCATTTAAATGTTTTGCCTCGGCGAGGTTCAGTTTCAGCTCTCTCTATCTTGTTTTGAAAGATCTCGTCTTAACGACCACCCTTTCCCATCCTCATCACTTTGCAATTTTCTAGCATTCCTTAGTACTTCTTCCATCTGTTTGGCACCGTTTAGGGTGATCCTCAAAGGTCGATCTTTCCCTTTTACGTACCTGCCTATTCTCCTGTAGTCGCACACATTCTCTATGGTTGTAAGACCTTCCACGAGGCCAACAATTTTATCTACTACTTTAGCTTCTTCTACAGCTCTTTCTGACCTAGATGTTATCGCCTTTTCTTTGCAGCCAAAAATGATCAGGGACTTACTCTGATCAACTGTGTTTTGCACCAACTTCGGGTTAGATGCCAATTCTTTTCTCACTTCCAGCCTAATCTGTGATAGAATGGGAAAGTTTTCCACCAGTCTGTGAACTCTGTCTGGACATCGTAAGCAAATCCGAACATCCCCCACTTCAGCGAACCGGGTGAGTAAATCCGGCCTAAAAGTGTGCGAACTAGCGGGTTTGAAGGTTGTTGTGTGCCCTAGTCTCAGGGTGACAGTCACCACTTTTGCCTCCATCATGCTGCCTCTTGGGTCAACGACACCTTTGACCTGGAGTCTTGCAAGTCGTGTTCTCTGCTTGTTCTCCAATATTATTCTGATGACATTACTGTTAGGGTACAGGCAGCATCCACATTGTATGCTAGGTTTAGGTTGTCTGCAACGTGCTAGATTGGTTTCCCACCGGAATGTCCCATGGCTGTCCCGCTTTGGTTACAGGGACCTGGACCTGGGGACATTAGTCGCTTCAACTTTGGTCCAGTCCGCACTCCCTGGTTCTTCTCCTGTTGTTCATCCTGCACCTTTTCCCCCCCTGCTTTCGGCTCCCAAATGTCTGAGGGTTTTGGGGTCGGGGCAGGGTTTAGTTGGTAATAAAACTCGAGCAGCTTCTAGAGCCGCCCCGTTCGGGGTTGAGGACAGAGGCATTTGAGCCGGCTCCTCGTTCCGAGGCTTTTGGTTCCCCCCAGCAAGGCCCTCTTCTTCTCAGCCTTACTCCTGGATTCTGCCTTTTTTTCAGGGGTAGAGGGTGTGGAGGATGGCTCTGCCCTGGGGTCCTGAATTGGGAGATCCCGGGGCTGGGGATACGTTAACCTGGGAGGCCTTTGGCCTCCTTTGACACTGCTTGGGTATTGGTGCCCTCTTCATGAGGCTTGTTGTTACAAGGGGAGGGGTTTTCTTACCTCCCTTCCCTGTATGAGTATGATTTGAGGTCGGCTTCTCCCTGGGTTCGGTTCCGGGCTCCCTTGGCTTCCTGGGCTCTGTCTTTACAGAGGTTTTCTGCCTGTCGAATCTCACCTAAGTAGGTTCAGGAGGCTCTTGCTACGTATCCCCCGCGAGACCAGGATTCTGTCTTTGTGATGGATCCATCCTTATTTGAGCTCATTTCTTCTTCTCCGGTTCAGTATTGAGTGCAACTCCAATAAAGAGGTAGACAAGACAGACACAGATATAAATACCTTGAAAAACGCAAAACCGGAACACATTTGCAAATTCTACGCTAAAGGAATATGCAAATATGGAAAATTAGGAGCAAAATGCCATTTTCTGCATCCTCAAAAATGCAGGAACATGTTGGCGAGGGGTACATGCCGTTTTGGAACAGGGTGTAGATACTTCCACCCGAAATTATGTCAATTTTCAATTAGGGACAACAAATGCTACTATCTTCAGTGTCTGGAATTCCACGTGAGAGGTACACAGCATTATAGACGGGAAGATCAATATGACACTACTGGAAATTTTTTAGAGGAAGGCAGAAACAGAGTAATAAATATAAGAGAGAGGAACAGTCAGATGGAACCACTACAGGATTACAGAGGGGAAGGGAGATACCCACAAGACTGGAATGCAAACTATTAACAAGCACACAGGTGCTACACCACACAACACCCGTCCTACTACCAAAACTGGGCGAATCACTTCCAAAACAACACACCCTGGACGCAAACACAGTGGCCTCCTTACCAGAGCCTCGGATATTAACACCAAGTAAGGCATCCAGCACTTCCACTAACACGATAACATCATTTATATTTGCCAACATCCAGGGTATAAAAACACGCAAATCCAACAAAGTTCACTTTATTGATGGTCTCCTTCATGAGGCAAATGCAGTGTTTGCAGCCCTAACAGAAACCCACACAAAAGACTACCATGATGGTGAAATATGGATCTCAGAGTACAATCTTTTCAGATGTGATAGGAAACACCGGCTTCAGGGTGGGGTCAGCCTCTACATCAAAGACACACTCATCTGTACTGAGTTGCTAAACACCTCAAATGATATGGTGGAAGTGCTGATAATCAAAATAGAGATTCTAAATGTAGTTATTGTCCTTGTATGTAAGTCACCGGAGGCAAACCCTCAGCAGTTTAAAGACCAACTAATGGAAATAGAGCACTGCTTGGAAAACCTCACAAATCCAGCTCCGAACATCATCCTGCTTGGGGACTTCAACCTACGGCACCTGAAATGGAAGCACCTGGCTAATACAGTAATATCAGAAAGAATACCAGGAAGTAGCCTAAATGAACAGGCACATGCAAATGACCTGCTACGGATATGCGATAGGTTTGCCTTAAACCAGCAAATAGTAGAACCAACTAGGAAGGAGAACACGCTGGACCTCATTTTCACTAATAATGATGAGTTGATCGGGAACATAATGATTACAAATACCTGTTACTCAGATCACAACTGAATTGAAGTTCTGACAACCATGGGGAATGGACCTTCAAAACCAGTCCAGATTCCCGGTGGAGGAGATTTCAGCAAATTCAACTTCAATAATAAACGGATAAACTGGGAGCAAATAAACCAGGACTTCACAGAAATAAACTGGGAAGAACAGCTAGGAAATGCAAACCTGAACCAGTGCCTGGAAAAAATAAGCTCAGTAGCACTAGAAATATGTTCAAACCGCATACCCCTAAGAAAAAAAGAGGAAGAGATGCAGATTGGAACGGGAACGTCATTCCCTATATAGGCGAAGAAAACGAATTGCGGAACAACTTGAGAGTCGCACCCTATCTCAAGAACGGTGAAGAAGGTTAGGTAAAGAAATAGAAACAATTGAACGCAAGCTACAGGAATCATACAAAACCCAGGAGAGGCAAAGAGAGGAAAAGGCCATCAGTGAAATAGAGAGAAATCCGAAATATTTTTTCTCCTGTGTAAAATCAAGATAAAAAACCACATCTAGTATCGGGCCCCTGCGAAAGGGAGATGGAACTTTCACCGATGACAACAAAGAAATGAGCGAGCTACTGAGGAAGCAGTACGACTCTGTTTTCAGTGAGCCATTAAATGCACTAAAGATTGATAACCCAAATGAATTTTTCATGGATATGATACCAATATCAAGTCATATATCAGACGTCACCCTATCCCCACTGGATTTTGAAGAAGCCATAAACAGTATGCCTATGCACTCTGCACCAGGCCCGGATTCTTGGAACTTCATATTCATCAAGAACTAAAAAACCATTATTGCAGGCCCTCCACATTCTGTGGAGACAAAGCCTAGATACTGGCGTTATTCCTGATATACTAAAAACAGCAGAGATAGCACCACTTCATAAAGGAGGAAATAAGGCAGAGGCAAAAAATTACAGACCGATAGCACTAACATTGCACATTATAAAAATTTTTGAGAGAGTGCTAAGAAGTAAGATCACAAAATACATGGAATCACAGCATCTCCATAACCCCGGACAACATGGTTTCAGAACAGGGCGCTCTTGCCTGTTGCAGTTGCTGGACCACTATGATATGGCATTAGATGCTATGGAAGACAAACAAAACGCTGATGTAATTTACACAGATTTCGCTAAAGCTTTTGATAAATGTGACCATGGCGTTATTGCACATAAAATGCGTTCAAAAGGAATTACCGGAAAAATAGGCAGATGGATCTACAATTTCCTGACCAACAGAACCCAATGTGTAATAGTCAACAAAATAAAATCCAGCCCATCAACCATGAAGAGCTCAGTCCCCCAGGGTACTGTGCTTGCTCCAGTACTTTTTCTCATCCTCATATTGGACATAGACAAGAACACAACCTATAGCACTGTATCATCCTTTGCAGATGACACTAGGATCTTCATGAAAGTAGGCAACATAGAGGACACGGCAAACCTCCAGTCAGATGTAGATCAGGTCTTTCTATGGGCTACAGAAAATAATATGGTGTTTAACGAAGATAAGTTCCAGCTTATGCGCTATGGAAAAAATGAAAATATAAAAACGGAAGCCACGTACAAAACTCGGTCAAATTATAACATAGAACGTAAAGGCAATGTAAAGGATCTGGGTGTACTCATGTCAGAAGATCTTACCTTTAAAAAACACAATAAAGTATCCATCACAACTGCAAGAAAAATGACAGGTTGGATAACAAGAACTTTTCACACTAGAGATGCTATACCGATGATGACACTTTTCAAAACGCTTGTGCTCTCTAGAGTGGAGTACTGCTGCACAATGACAGCCCCTTTCAAAGCTGGAGAAATTGCTGACCTGGAGAGTGTGCAGAGATCCTTTACTGCTAGAATCCACTCAGTAAAACACCTAAACTATTGGGCCCGACTAAAGAGCCTAAATCTGTACTCCCTTGAGCGCAGGCGGGAGAGATACAGAATAATTTACACGTGGAAAATATTAGAGGGGCTGGTCCCAAACCTGCACACAGAAATAACATCACATGAGACCAGAAGACATGGCAGGATGTGCAGAATACCCCCGTTGAAAAGCGGAGGTGCAACAGGTACTCTGAGAGAGAACTTTATCAACATCAGAGGCCCGAGACTGTTCAACACGCTTCCGCTACACATAAGGGGCATAACTGGCAATCCCCTCACAGTGTTCAAGAGAGAACTGGATAAGCACCTCCAAAGGATACCTGATCAACCAGGCTGTGACTCATACGTCAGGCTGCGAGCAGCCGTGTCCAACAGCCTGGTTGATCAGTCCAGCAACCAGGAGGCCTGGTCGACGACTGGGCCGCGGGGACGCTAAGCCCCGGAAGCACCTCAAGATAGCCTCAAGGTAAGGAGGTTCCGGAGTCTTCCTGGCTGGCAGACTGGCCATTCTTTTCGTTGGGGGCATGGCATGGGTTCTGTTGGACCCGCATTCTTGAGTGGCAAGAAACTTCTACCGTTCTGCAGGTTTACCTGTGGGACAGGTTTGAGCAATTACTGTACAATTTAATTTTTATCTGGGGGGACAAGTTTGAGCACCTTAACCCATAACCACTGTGCTACACCAACATAGAAAACTTGGTCGGTGAAAACCTTCGCCAATCAAAAAAACAACTTTTGAATATTTCGTACCCATTCAAAATGCGTGCGCGGTAGGTTCAGTACGAAATGGACCTCGAGTGAGAGGCAGCTATCTTAGAAAAAATTCCCAGAATGCCCTAGGGCTGCTGGCTAGGTTAGTACTGAGTGAGCAACAATGGGTGGCACACATGCCTCTGGCTCCCAAACACCTGTCCGACACGGTGTTGAAGATAGATGAACAGTGTTAGTGGTTTCCATAGTGGTGTTTTCCATAGATATTTTCAAGAATAGCTGATTCTTTTCCAAAATGGTTGAATCTCTTCCTGGTTGTCCGAATCTCTTCCAGAATGACTGAATCTCTTCCAGTGAGGGTCCTTTCAAAGAGATCTTTTCAATTGTAACCCCTCCTGTTACCTGTTAAAAAAATTCACTAAAATTACAATATGTACAGTTTCACGCACTATTTACACAATAACACACTGTATTACATACTCAGTACTTCGGAAGTGAGTAATAATCAACGAAGTAGTCCATGGTACACAGCGCGACTTCACTCTCAGTGCACCAGGTACAGATAAATTTTCGCTTCCTGTTTCTTCATTCTGTGTGCTTGCAAATAACACACTCACATACACCCTTGGCTTTAGTACTTGTAGGTTGTATGTAGCCAAGCTTGTAAAGCATAAGGTATTATTGAAAAGATTATAGGAAAATATCAATTTGTAAGATAGTCTTGAAAAGATCGCTTTGTGTGGTCCTACACAGGAAGAAATTCAGCTTACCTCAAAGAGTGTCCATCAGTCAGAAAAAAAATCAGCTAGCCTCAAAGAGTATCTGTCAGTCAGGAAGAGATTCAGGTATTCTTGAAAATATCTATGGAAAACACCACCATGGAAGCTGCTAACACTGTTCATTTATACTACTTGTATCAGAAGCATCATCACTGAATGCAGAAAACAATTCATCTATGAATCATCTAAATAAATTGTAGATAGCATAGGATTGCAAGGGTGACGCTCAGAGCTACAACTGGATACACTCGCTGTATCGTCCTCATAGGTGCTGTATCACTTACATCCGACCTTTGTGTTAGGTCCTTATTGCGCCTAGCTTCACCAATATTATGACCCTTATGTTCTTAAAATAATAAGGTTTGAATTTCACCGACAGCGTTACCTTTCAATACCGCGTCGGACAGGTGTTTGGGAGCCAGAGGTGTGTGCGCCACCCATGGTTGCTCATTCAGTACTAACCCAGTCAGCAGCCCTAGGGCATTCTGGGAATTTTTTCCAAGATGGCTGCCTCTCACTGGAGATCCTAAGAGTCCATTTCGTACACATCTAGAATTGGTACCGAAAAATCAAAAAGAGTTTTCTCGGTTGGCGCAGTTTCCCGCTGACTGAGAATACTCGGTTGGCGCAGTTAAGTGGTTAAACCCACTTGATGGTAAGCACTTCTCAAGTCTAGCATGCTGTATACTTTAAATCTAGCAACATTATTCACAATCTCAAATATATGCGGTAAGGGGTAGGCATCAAGCCCCATGATTGTTTGTGAATAATGTTTGTGAAGTCAAAATTGATTGATTGTGAATAATCTGCAACCATTCTTTTCTTGTGATGTTCTCCTTTAGTTACTAATACCTGGGCTCTCCATGGAGAATGACTGGGTCTAATTATCTCTTCACATAGTATCCGAGCGGTCTTGGATTCAATAAGCAACTTGTCAGCCTCAGAATAGCGTCTGGATTTTACAGCAATCGGCTTGCAGTCTGGTGCTAAATTACTGAAGAGAGATGGAGCCGGAACTTTGACGGCAGCTAATCCACATATTCTAAGGGGAGGTCTATCTCCTCCAAAAGCCATCTCGAGCACAGAATGATTTTGTAAGAAGTTATGGCCCAAAATCACATCAGCGCACAAATCGGGTAACACTTTGAGATTCACACCATGGTACGTTTCTCCTTGCAATTCTAAGTCTACAGAACACTGACCGAGGAATTTTGAAGAGAACAATACAGTAGCCATAGAAACTGCCCCATTGTCAGGATAGACGAGTAACCCACTCTGCTCGGCAATATTCTTATGAATAAAGTTCTCAGAGTTACCACTGTCAATCAGTACACTGACTGGAATACCATTGATCTTAGAGCTAAGCACTGATTTATTGAGACAAGAGGGCGAAGTCCCAGCTAAAGTAGTGAGCATAGCAGCGGATTGTTGGGTGTTTGAAGCACTCTTAGACTGTTTCAGAGATCGGCAAACCTAAGCATAATGACCCTTTTTCTTGCAATACATACACAGAGCCTCTCTAGCTGGACATCGACTGCGAGGATGTCGAGTATGACCACAAAAGAAGCACTTTAAGCCAATAGTTGTAGATGCAGAAACTGTTTCAACTTTTTCTTCTGCACTTTCTTGTCCTCCTGAGTCCTCCAGGTCTAATGAGAGTGCCATGGCAGCGTTTGTAGCCCCTGGCTGAGCATAAGAGGCAGAAAGTTTCAGTGCCGTTTCTAGAGTATGAGCCTGGTCAAAGGCTAACTGTAAGTTTAAAAGTTTTATTTTCAAGTAAGCGCTGCCTTATTGTGGCAGAACCTAGCCCATTAACCCTCAAACCGCGCATATCATATATAAATGATATCAGTGACAAAACCGGAACCGCGCACATCATTTATATATGATTTCGTGTCTAGCGCTATAATTTAAACGCCCCGCCTGGGATAGGGGTAGTCATCGGCGAGCCTCGACCAAACATAAACAAACCCCGCCTGGGAAAAAAATCCAGCGTGGGTCCCCTTTGTGTACAGAGCTCAGTTACCCGGTGGACACCATGGCGAGCACATCACGTTCCGACGACCGACCCCGCTCAGCGAGACGTTCCTCGAGACCTCTGACCGAGGACGAAATTACTCGTAATTTGTTCCCAGATGGTGATGAGTCTGATATAGACGACTCAGACTTTGATCATGACTATACACAGCCCTCAGAGGTGGATACGACCGACGACGAGTGTGAACATGCTGGCTCCACCAGGGCTAGGCCTAGCATCTCGCCCATGCCTCCTCGCCCTCACTCCACCCCAATTTCAGCAAGACCACACAGTTCATGTGCTCCCTTGCAAGATATTGATGTTTTGCTCGACGATTCTGAAGAAGGTGAATCATTTTCCGGTTTTAGTGACTTAGAATCGGAAACTAGTTTTGCTAGTGCCAGTGGAGGAGTGTGTGGTGTTGCCAAGCGACAATTTGTCGCGTCAGCAGCATCTGGCCGAGCCATGCGGCACCGCATGGCACCACAGGAACAAAGACCCTCAACATCGAGGAATTTTCCATTACCATCCCTGCCCGCCCCTACTGTTCCTAGACCTGCTTCAGCTCCTGGTACACGGTTTCCTCGCCGTGGTGCCGCTATTGGCTCTAGAAAGACACCCAGTGTTTTTGTGTGGAGTGATGGGACAGATTTTGTTCCACAAATTCCTGTTTTTGATAATTCGGATGTTGGAATTACAGACATTTTCCCTGATAAAGGTGCAGATATGTGTGAAATGGACTATTTTACTGCATATTTTGATGAGCCGCTAATGGAACATCTTGTTCAGGAGACGAACAAATATGCGAGTGATCTCATTGATGAGGAGGAGTTATCCGATTTTTCACGTTTGCAGCGATGGAAAGATACGACTGTAGGTGAAATGTATGTGTTTTTGGCACTGTGTATGTTGATGAAACATTGTGTCAAACACGTAATCGATCATTATTGGAGCAAAGACCATACTGTTCCAACACCAATGTTTGGCAAATATATGTCTCGAGACCGATTTGCAATAATCCTCAGGTGTCTTCACTTTGCAAATGATGAAGACAGGAATGATGAAGATAGGCTTTGGAAGGTAAGGCACGTACTGAATGAACTTATCGGAAAGTACAGGGATTTCTACGTACCAGCTCAGAAGCTTGTGATTGACGAATCCCTTGTGCTTTTCAAAGGACGTCTTTGCCTTCAAGCAGTATATTCCCTCCAAACGCCACCGATTTGGATTGAAAATTCTTTGTACTCTGTGACTGTGAAACAGGAATTGTGTTACATATGATAATGTATACGGGTACAAATGTAGACATTCCTGCTAATGACCAACATGGCTTCTCAGGTAGTGTTGGGATCGTCTCAAAGCTCTCCAAATGTACTCACTAGAAAGGAGACGAGAGATATACCAAATAATATACACATGGAAAATACTGGAGGGACAAGTCCCAAATCTGCACAGTAAAATAACAACGTACTGGAGTGAACGACATGGAAGAAAATGCAGAATAGAACCAGTGAAGAGCAGAGGTGCCATGGGCACAATCAGAGAACACTGTATGAACATCAGAGGTCCACGGTTGTTCAACGTCCTACCAGCGAGCATCAGAAATATTGCAGGAACAACCGTGGACGTCTTCAAGAGGAAACTAGAATGTTTTCTTCAAGAAGTGCCGGACCAACTGGGCTGTGATGTATGTGGGCCTGAGGGCCACTCCAAGCAACAGCCAGGTGGACCAAACTCACAAGTCAAGTCTGGCCTCGGGCCAGGCTTGGGGAGTAGAAGAACTCCCAGAACCCCATCAACCTGGTACCCAGGTATCACTCAATATGTACATGTTTTTGCACCAGTATTGAACATTTAGAAGGCCTTGAGACTGTGATACTCCTCAAAACATTTGACATAGCACAAAGGGACCTCACACGTTGTGCACCAAGTTAAGACCACTTTACATTTCTGTTCCCTCTTTTGTGTGGTCTTACATACAATACACTCACACTGGTCTACTGCACGTTTTCCAGTTGGTGGTAAATTCGTTATATTGTGTGTCAGAAAGGCATTCTTGAAAGCAAGCCTGGGTTTGGGAGCATGGTGCATTCACAATCACAATGACTCTTTATATGCCAGAAATTGGTTTGGCAAATGTTTCTAGTAAATGTGTCACTACAGTAAAACTGAACACACGGAAATTTTGTTTACCACCTGTTTGGTGGTAAACGGATCACAGTGAACATTTATATGCCAGAAATTGGTTTGGCAAACGTTTCTAGTAATTGTGTCACTACAGTAAAACTGGACGCATGGAAATTTCGTTTACCATCTGTTTTCACAGATACATATTGTAACTGTTCAGCATTGTTACGTCAACAAGGTGGAAAAACAACTTGGTCGCCTTCACTGTTTTCTGTACACACTCGACTGACCTCACCGTCATATCACATTTATCTACCAAACGCATGTTGATGTTATAGTCCTTCACACAGTCTGGCTTATAGATTACAGAGCACCACTTGGTTTACGAACTTTAGTTATCCGAAACTTCCAGTTTCCCGATTGGGGTTGGGGAGTCATGTTACACGAACTAAGTTCGGGTAGGAAGTAGTCCGCCAAGCTTCACGCCGGCCGGGGTTGGGGTTATCCTACACGAACCAAGTTCGGGTAAGGAAGCGGTCAGACAAGCGTCATGCCGGCCCGTGGTGGTGGGTGGGTGGGTGAGAGATGGTTCAGTTTGCTCACTGACCATGTCGGGCACCGCCTGCTACCCTGTGACGTCACAGACTCACGGTCTATTGTTCCCATTGTTTGAATTTGTCACGAGACTGGAGTGTTCATTCCGTGACTTTGTTTTACATATCGGCACAATCAAGGAACATCCGTGCACCATATCGACTCCAAATGCACGCATTGTGTCAGTGAAAGCATCTACAAGCGGGTTACGTAAAAGAAAGAGGTCAGTGATGACATTTGAGAAGAAAGTTGAAATAATTAAGAAGGTGGAGAGTGGTGTCCCGAGAAGTGTCGTGTGCGCTGAATATGGCATTAGTAAAAGTACTGTTTTTGATCTTCTTAAGGCTAAACCTATCATTTTTGACTATTTCTCTAGAAGTGAATGTGATAAAGCAATACGAAATAGGAAGGTAGTAAGTAAAGCAAAGGTGGAGAGTGTTGATAACGCAGTGTGGGAGTAGTACAAACAGAGACGTGAAGTTTGATGACGAAGAAGCCAGTGGCAGGCTGGCTGCTCATGGAAAAGGCGCGTAAATTTCACCAAGCAATGAAAATTACTCAAAAGTGTGTATACTTTGATGGATGGCTCAGAAGTTTTAAAACCCGTCATGGCATTAGGTTCATTAAAGTGCATGGTGAAAGACAATCTGCTGATATTGTTGGTGCTGATGAGTATGTAAGTAAATTTGCGGAGATGGTGCAGGAACAAAATTTATCTTCAGAGCAAATTTATAATGCTGATGAGACAGGTTTGTATTGACGTATGCTTCCCACAGAAACGATGGCTCATAGTGGTGAGGACGATTAAGGTGGTTATAAACAGAACAAACAGAGAATTTCTTTGTTGTGCTGTGCAAATGCAGCTGGCATGCACAAATTAAAATTACTTGTGATTGGAATTAGTAAAAACCCCAGGGCTTTAAAGTCAGCCAGGTACCTCCCCTGTGATTTATAAGAACCAGCCAAGTGCGTGGATGTCTCGAGTAATATTTGTCGAGTGGTTTAATAAGAACTTTGTACCCGAGGTGAAGGAGCACCTGAAAAGTGTTGGTCTCCGCAAAACAGCAAAGTTGTGCTGCTGTTAGATAACAGTTCAACGCATCCACGAGGTGATGAGCTAGTATATGGCAATATTATTGGAACGTTCTTGCCACCCAATACAACTTCAGTGATCCAACCCATGGATCAAGGAATAATTAAGAACCTTAAACACCACTACAAGAGGATGTTTGCCAGACGTCTTAATAATCAGCTTGGAACACTTAAGGACTTTTATAAAGTCTTCACAATAAAGTCAGCTATCTGGACTATTGCTAGTGCGTGGGATGAGGTAAAGCAGACAACACTAAGAAATGGTTGGAAAAACTTTGGGCCCACGTCAAGTCTGTTTCCTGACGAAGATGACGAGGCAGATTTTGAAGGATTTGCGGTGAAGAAAGTTAGCGAGAAGAAAAAATTAAGAGAGGAACTCCTAGCCTATGTCAAGGGGATTAAGTCCCCTGAGCTGAGAGCAGAACTGGTAACTGAACAATAGAAGATGACATCGATAGATGGATAGATTTTGATGAAGAAGCCCCAAACAATCAAAACATGACTAATGATGAAATTATAAAATTAGTATGTACAGCAAAAAAGCCAGACGAGTGCAATGAAGAAGATGGAGAGGAAGAGGAAGAGGATGAAGAAACGTTAAAGGAAAATTGTAATGTGGAAAAAATTCAGATTTTTTTTAAGAAATTCTGGCATTTATGGACACGAGTAACAGCGAGTTTGAAATTAAGGACATGATGACTTAGTACAATTTGTATATGAAGTTTTTAAAAACAAGAGCCAAGGGAATGAAACAAATGTCAATTAAAGAGTCTTTTGCAATGGCTTCCAAGAAAGCTCGCATTGCATCACCTGCACCTGACTCATCGCATGTTGGCCCAGTCAACCCAACAACTTCAGTCAAACCAACACCATCAACATCCACTACCACTTCTTCCATGTAAATAACTATGCTTCATCAACATCAGTCATCAACATAAGCAGATCAGGACTTCAATTATTGGTGAGTACAAACAAAATACGGTCACGCATTTACGCTATGAACCTGTCGATTTTAACCCCTAGATTTTTTCACACATTTTCTGGGGGGAGCCCCGTCGGCTCCCCGGAGCTATCCCAGGCTGATATGCTAATGTCAGACTTTGGCATCAGTCATGTGTATGGAGTTCTTAGGCCTACCGGGGACCACGGCCAGAACCGGGCCCCCTCAGAGAGGCAAGGGGAGCAATGGCCTATAGAAGCTCCCGTGTAGTTGGAAGCATTCTATGTCTGCCATCGACCGGAACAGGCACCCAGAAAGGTAAGCGCCCCAAAACAAACCCCTATTCTGGTTAAAATTGCTACCAAAAACCGAACTAGTGGATAGAACTCCCCAACCGAAAACAAGCAAACTAGTATGACGTCACACACTGCCGCGCCACTGTCTGCGCAGCTCCCCCCTCCCCGGGAGGGGGAAGGGGGAGCCCCAGACCCCCCGCACCGGCTACCCACACCTCAGTTCTTGAGGCTGATGCTATAGGCGATGGTCGTGTGCTCTGGCTCCGGTGTCGCTACTGCACTGTGCTTTGCGTGTGGTGTTAGTTTTGTGGGTGCGAGAGCCAGGAGTTATCTTCAGTACTCGGGCTGCATGCGCCTAGGGCTGCCTTCCCTAGGTGCCCTGTAAGTACTGCCCTTGGGGCTTGGGGCCACCTTCCACAGGCTCCTCGGGGTCTGCCTCTGCTGGTCCGTTTTACCTTTTGGTTTTTCGGCCGCCTGTTGGGCTCTTGGGTGTTCTGTTCTCCCTTGTTACCGGCAGGTAAGAGGCAGTTTGCACTGGTAGGGGCGCAGGGTGCTGCTCAGCTTGTATTTCCCGACATCGCGGCCGGCTCTGTTCCTTGGGGTTCGCTGTCCTCTTGCGGGGTTTTGTTTTTCTTTTTG
Source organism: Procambarus clarkii (assembly GCF_040958095.1). Classification (NCBI taxonomy): domain Eukaryota; kingdom Metazoa; phylum Arthropoda; class Malacostraca; order Decapoda; family Cambaridae; genus Procambarus; species Procambarus clarkii. The sequence continues at coordinate 2,386,777 of NW_027189145.1, read as the reverse complement.
TTTTTGCCTGGTGGGGGGTTCTGTCATTTTATTCAGTTTGTTTTTGTCCTTCCACTGTTCTCCTCGGTGGCGCTCCCTGCTAGGTCCCCGTGAGTGTACACGTCCCTGGGGTTCAGCTTTAGAAGTTTGTTTGGTAGTTTTGGGCGCCGGTTTGCAGCACCCTGCCTGGGACTACCTGAGTGCGAGTCCTCTTAAAGTAAACGCTCAGGACCCTGGGAATCCCCTAGGGGGCGCGTGGGTCTGATGGATGTGACCCCGGAGTCCCCACTCGCTGTGTGCGAGTTTGAGGGTTGCTCGGTCCTCTTGTCTCAGGGTGACCCTCATTGTTTTTGCCTCTGCCACGCTGCCTGTTGGGTCGGTGATACTTTCGACCCTGAGTCCTGTGAGTGTTGCTGCTTGCTTGTGACTCAATTTACCCAATCCTCTGATGATTCTATTCGGGTACAGGCGGCACGTGCGTTGCAGTCTAGGTTTCGTCTGTTGCAACGCGCTCGGTTGGTTGCTTCCCCGGATGCCCCGGGGCTGCCCCGCTTTGCTTTTCGAGACCCGGACTTGGGGGTGGGGGTCGCTTCGATCCTGGTTCAGTCCGCGCCTCCTCGTAATCCTTCCCCTTCTGTTCGTTCTGGTCCCCCGCCCCTGCTTCCGGCCCCGAAGCGTCTGAGGGTTTCGGGGTCGGAGCAGGGGTTACTTGATCTCGAGACTCGGGCAGCTTCGGGGGTTGCCCCTTCCGGGGGGGCGGCAGAGGCATTCGAGTCTTGTCTCCCGGCCGAAGCTTCAGGGTCTGACCAGTGGGCCCCCCTTCCTCCAGCTTTTCCGGCTGCTCCGTCCTTGTCTTGTGGGGTCGGGGCTTGGGGAGAGGACTCGGCCTCGGGTCCTGTGGTGTCGGACCTCGAGGCTGGGGAGGGGCTGACTTGGGGGCCTTGGGCCCCGCTGGACCCCTCCTGGGTTTTTCTTCCCACTGAGCGGGGCTTATTGTTACAAGGAGTGGGGTTTTCTTTTCCCCCCTCTGCGTACGAGTTGGATTTGGTGTCAGCCCCTCCCCGGGTTCGGTTCCGTGTTCCCCCGGGTACGTCGGTTCCGTCCTTCCGGAGGTTTTCGGCTTATCGCATCCAACCTGGTGTGGTGCGAGCGGCCTTTGCAGCTTACCTCCTGCGTGACCCGGATTATGCCTCGGAAATGGATCCGTCCACGTTCAGGTTTGGGACTTCGTTCCCTTTCTGGCTCCGTTATGAGGTTCCGGAGTCGTCCTGGCTAGCAGACTGCCCCTTGTTTGGTCTGGATTCCTGGCATTCCTTCTGTCGTTCCCGCACGCTGGAGTGGCGGGAAGCTTCCACGGCGACGACGAGGGACGACGTCCCTCAAATGGGTTTCCCGTCTGTTTCCGGTTCCGAAACGGGACTGCGCGGACCTGCGGTTCATTCTGGACTTGTCCCGTCTGAACCCCTGGGTTCATTGCCCCTCCTTTCGGATGACTACGCTGTCTCAGGTTCGGCTCCTCTTGGAGCCGGGAGCTTGGATGGTGTCCCTGGACCTCCGGGACGCTTATTGGCATGTCCCGATTCATCTGCGGTTCAGGGACTGGCTCGGTTTTGTTGTGGGGCGTCTGAGTTACCGCTTTCGTTGTCTCCCGTTCGGGTTGAACCTGGCACCTCGCGTGTTCACGCGCCTTACACGGGTTGTGGTGGCTCGTTTGCGTCTCCTAGGTGTTCGGGTGTTGGCCTACCTCGACGACTGGCTGGTTTGGGCTCCCAGCCAGTCAGCTTGCTTGCTAGCCAGGGATTTGGTTCTTTCCCAGCTCGCCGAGTTCGGGTTCTTGGTGAACTGGAGGAAGTCCCATCTGGTTCCCTCTCAGGTTCGGACTTGGCTGGGTCTCGTGTCGGACTCTCGAACCGCCTCCTTGTCTCTCCCTCCGGAGTCTCTCCTGCGGCTGCGGTCCCGCCTTCGTCTGTTTCTGGAGGGCCCTCGGGTCACCCGGCGGTTGCTCGAGGGGCTGTGCGGGAGCCTGAACTTCGCGATGGTGGTCTACCCGCCGGGTCGGGTTTGGCTTCGATGGCTGTTCTGGTTCCTTCGGGGTTCCCCCTTCCGCCTCTCTCGCGATCGCAGAGTTCGACCCCCGGGGGCCTTGCATCGGTTGCTGCGTCACCGGCTTCCTCTTCGGGTTTTTCGGGGTTCAGTGCCTTGGCGCCTACCCGAGCCCTCGCTCGATGTGTACACGGATGCGTCGTCTCTCGGCTGGGGTTTTGTGACCAGTGCTCACCAGGCCGGCCAGGGGCGTTGGGATCCGTCCTTCCGTCGAGCTCACAGCACGGTGCGGGAGTTCGCGGCAGTGTGGTTTGCTCTGGGGAGGATTCGGGTGGCCCGCGGATCGACGATTCTGCTCCATTCGGACTGCTCTCCGGTGGTTCATTGCCTGAACCGTGGGGGTTCGATGCGGTCCTTGTCTCTTTGGGGTTGGTCGCTTCGGGTGACTCGTCTGCTGAGTTTTCGGGGTTTGGCTCTCCTGGCGGTTCACGTACGGGGCGTGTCCAACGTCTTGGCCGACGCCCTGTCTCACTTCGTTCCCCTCTCCACGGAGTAGACGGTCGACGACGAGTCCTTCCGTTGGCTTTGCCGGACGTTCGGGCGCCCCGAAGTGGACCTCTTCGCGTCGGCGTGGTCGCGGCGTCTTCCCGTTTATGCGGCGCCCTTCCCCGATTGCGAGGCCGTCGGGGTCGATGTCTTTCGGCTAGACTGGTCGAGGTGGGGGTTCCTGTACCTCTTTCCCCCGGTTCGGCTGTTGCTCCAGGTCCTGACTCGCTTAGAGACTTACCGGGGGAGAGTTGTCCTTCTGGCCCCTTGGTGGCTGGCCCAGCCTTGGTTTCAGGCGCTGGTTGCTCGGTGTCCGAACCCGAGGGTTTTCCCGCGGCTCCGCCTCTTTCAGCAGATCGGGCCGGTACGTCACGTAGCTGGTTCGATCTTCTTCTCGAGTCTTCGCGTATGGTTTTTTTGACTCGAGTCTATCATCATCTCTATGGTGATCAGGTGGCCTCCTTGTTGGTGTCCCACCTGAGGGCTTCTTCTCGGCGGCAGTATGAAGTTTCCTGGCGGTCCTTCCGTTTCTTTTTGCGTCTTCGTCGTGTTAGCTCCTTTTCTGTTCGGGTGGTCTTGTCCTTCCTCTCGTGGTTGTTTCAGGACCGTCATCTTATGCCTAACACTGTTGCTTCGTATCGTGCGGCGCTGGCGGAGCCGCTTCAGCTTGCTTTCGGTATCGATGTTACGTCTGCGCCGTTTCGCAAGCTGTCTCATGCATTGTTTCACCTCCGGCCTGCTCATGCGTCGCCTGAGCCGTCCTGGTCTTTGGACAGAGTGCTCGCTTTCCTTTCATCTCCTCGTTTTGTTGTGGCCCCTTCGGTCCAGGATTGTTTTTCCAAGGCACTTTTCTTGTTGGCTTTGGCCTCTGGGGGTCGGGTAGGGGAGCTTCATGCTCTCCTCCGGCGCAGGGGTTTCTGCTCTTTTGGTCGTAGTGATTGTTTTGTTCGTTTGCAGCCGTCTCCTTCTTTTCTGGCGAAGAATGAGAATGCTGCGTTCCGGAGGGGTCCATGGGTGGTTGATGCTTGGTCAGGCCGGGGGTGCATCATGTTTTGTGTCCGGTTGCGGCGCTTCGCCGTTATTTGCGCGCCACAGCTTCTGTGTCCGGGGACGCGCTGTGGGTTGATCCGGTTTTCCTTCTTCCCTGTTCGCGGGTTCGGGTCTCTCAGGTCGTCCGCAGGGTTATTAGGTCCAGCCAGCCTGCGGTCTATCCCCGTGCCCATGACGTTCGTAAGTTCGCGGCTCTTGCTGCCGTCTTTGGGAATATGTCTTGGTCTGATATTCGGGCGCGGGGATTTTGGCGGTCGAACAGGGTCCTGGCTGCTCGTTACCTTGTGAATGTCCCTGGGCCTCGTCGGGCCTGTGTTGCTTTGGGTCGGCGGTTGCAGCCAGTTGTCTCGGCTTCGAGTTGAGGGGTGAGCGACGACCGCCTCCCGGGTAAGTCCCTCTTTTTCTGTCTGTGGGTAGTTAGCTCCGGGGAGCCGACGGGGCTCCCCCCAGAAAACCAGCGCTGAATGTAATGAAAAGCCATTTTCTGGGTGAGTCCCGGAGGCTCCCCGGCATCCCTCCCTCCCTCCGGTCAGCGTTTTTTCGCGTTTTTGACATCCAGCCTCAAGAACTGAGGTGTGGGTAGCCGCCGCGGGGGGTCTGGGGCTCCCCCTTCCCCCTCCCGGGGAGGGGGGAGCTGCGCAGACAGCGGCGCGGCAGTGTGTGACGTCACACTAGTTTGCTTGTTTTCGATTGGGGAGTTCTATCCACTAGTTCGGTTTTTGGTAGCAATTTTAACCAGAATAGGGGTTTGTTTTGGGGCGCTTACCTTTCTGGGTGCCTGTTCCGGTCGATGGCAGACATAGAATGCTTCCAACTACACGGGGGCTTCTATAGGCCATTGCTCCCCTTGCCTCTCTGAGGGGGCCCGGTTCTGGCCGTGGTCCCCGGTAGGCCTAAGAACTCCATACACATGACTGATGCCAAAGTCTGACATTAGCATATCAGCCTGGGATAGCTCCGGAGAGCCTCCGGGACTCACCCAGAAAATGGCGTTTCATTACATTCAACGCTGGTTTTATTGCTATATTTAGAATGTGTCCCTGGAAATTCAGCTTGTTATCGATGAGGACACCAAGGAATTACCATCAACTTTACTACTGATTTGTATATTGTTTATTCTTAAATTAATTTCATTTGAGGATTTATTACCAAACAAAATATAGAAAGTCTTGTTAATGTTAAGGGTGAGTTTGTTAGCAGTTAGCCAAAGATGGACTTTATTTAGTTCAATATTCACAGTGACATTTAGAGCAAGAAGGTCAGTACTGGAGAAGATGAAAGTTGTGTCATCAGCAAATAAGATTGGCTTGAGGTGTTGAGAGGCATTTGGAAGGTCATTAATGTAGATGAGAAAGAGGAGAGGGCCAAGTATGCTGTCCTGTAGAACACCGATGTTTATAGGTAGTGTCGGAGAAATGGAATTATTCACAGAAACATACTGGAGCCTGTCAGTAAGGTAGGACTGAAGGTATTGCAGGGAGTGACCTCTGACTCCATAATGATGTAATTTAAGAAGAAGGATTTGGTGGTTGACAGTGTCAAAAGCCTTACGTAGGTCCACAAATATCCCAACAGGGAACTCATTTTTTCAAGCGCTGCATGTATCAAGTTAATCATACTAATAAGTGCATCGTTAGTGCTTTTTTGGGGTCTGAAGCCATATTGACAAGAGCTTAGTATATAGTGTTTGGCTAGATAAGTAAAGCTGCTTGTAGATTAGTTTTTCAAATATTTTTGACAAGTTTGGCAGAATTGATATCGTCTGAAGTTGTTGACATCAGTGAGATCACCACATTATGGACTGGGGTTACTCTCTTCTTTTAGAATATCTGGAAAAGTTTGGAGTTCAATGACTTGTTGTAGAGCAATGCAATGGCAAGGGCTAAAGATCTGGAGGCTTTTTTGTAGATTAGAGTTGGTATCTCCGTAAGGGCACTAGACTTGGTCTTAAGGGAAAGGATTACCTCATTTACATCAGTGGAATTAGCGGGCGTTAGGTACAGAGACTGGGTAGTTACCTGTAAGATAGTCCTGAACATTAGTACTGGAAGATGGAATATCATTAGCAAGGGATGACCCAATGGATGAGAAGAACCTATGGAATTCAATAGCAGTATCAATGGCTGAAAGCAGACCATTGTTATTGGACAGGATTATTGGTTTGTTATTTAAATCTTTTTTGATTCCAATATTTGTGAAATTGTGCTTCATGTTTTCTTGATGTTGCCCTTTGTTTGAGTAAATTTATCTTCGTAGTATTTAATTTTGGCTCTTCTAATTATTTTAGATAGTAATGATGAGTAATTCTTTGAAAGTTCTTTGGAGACGATACCTAACCTATACTTCTTCTCAAGTTCATGTTTTTTATTAATAGATTTAAGTATCCCTTTGTAAGCCAAGGATTGTTTAGCCTTTTAGTTGTGACTTGTTTCGTTAGCATAGGTCAGTGGGTGTTATAGAGGCTGAGAGTTTTTTGAAGAAATGATTGCACTGCTAGGTTGATGTCTCCTGTGGAACCTAATCCGGATTCCCAGTTGATATTAGCGGCAGCAGCTATAAAGTTGCCTATAGAAGTTCATTGTGCAGCCTAAAGCTTATCTTCCTTGTATCTAGAGGTGGTTTGTGAATGTTGGTTAGAAGAAATGTGGGGTAATCGTCTGTAGTGCTATCAGTGGTGAAAGTGGTGAAAGCTGTTGTCAGGGGAGGCAAGTGGTGTCAGTGGTGGAAGCTTCTTGTCAGGGGAGGCAAGTGGTGAAGCTGTTGTCAGGGGAGGCAAGTGGTGGAAGCTGTTGTCAGGGGAGGCAAGTGGTGAAGTTGTTGTCAGGGGAGGCAAGTGGTGGAAGCTGTTGTCAGGGAGGCAAGTGGTTGAAGCTGTTGTCAGGGAGGCAAGTGGTCTCAGTGGTAAAAGCTGTTGTCAAGGGAGGCAAGTGGTGTCAGTATGGAAGCTGTTGTCAGGGGAGCAAGTGGTGTCAGTGGTTAAAGCTGTTGTCAAGGATAGCAAGTGGTGTCAGTGTGGAAGATGTCAAGAGAGGCAAGTGCATCAGTGGTGGAAGTTGTTGTCAAGGGAGGCAAACAGTGTCAGTGGTGGAAGTTGTTGTGAAGGGAGGCAAGTGTGTCAGTGGTGGAAGTTGTTGTCAAGGGAGGCAAGTGGTGGAAGCTGTTGTCAAGAGAGGCAAGGGGTGGAAGTTGTAAAGGGAGGCAAGTGGTGGAAGATGTTGTCAAGGGAGGCAAGTGGTGGAAGTTGTTGTCAAGGGAGGCAAGTGGTGGAAGCTGTTGTCAAGAGAGGCAAGGGTGGAAGTTGTAAAGGGAGGCAAGTGGTGGAAGATGTTGTCAAGGGAAGCAAGTGGTGTCAGTGGTGGAAGTTGTTGTCAAGGGAGGCAAATGGTGTCAAAGGTTGAAGCTGTTGTCTAAGTACGTGAGTGGTGTCTGGTGGAAGCTGGTGTCAAGGGAGGCAGGTGGTGGCAGTGATGGAAGCTGGTGTCAAGGGAGGCAAGTGGTGTCAGTGGTGGAAGTTGTTGTGAAGAGAGGCAAGTGGTGTCAGTGGTGGAAGCTGTTGTCAAGGGAGGCAAGTGGTGGAAGTTGTTGTCAAGGAAGGCAAGTGGTGTCAGTGGTGGAAGCTGTTGTCAAGGGAGGCAAGTGGTGTCAGTGGTGGAAGTTGTTGTCAAGGGAGGCAAGTGGTGGAAGTTGTTGTCAAGGAAGGCAAGTGGTGTCAGTGGTGGAAGCTGTTGTCAATAGAGGCAAGTAGTATCAGTGGTGGAAGTTGTTGTCAAGGAAGGCAAGTGGTGTCAGTGGTGGAAGCTGTTGTCAAGGGAGGCAAGTGGTGTCAGTGGTGGAAGCTGTTGTCAAGAGAGGCAAGTGGTGTCAGTGGTGGAAGCTGTTGTCAAGGGAGGCAAGTGGTGTCAGTGGTGGAAGCTGTTATCAGGGGAGGGAAGTGTTATCAGTGGTGGAAGCTGTTGTCAAGGGAGGCAAGTGGTGTCAGTGGTAGAAGTTGTTGTCAAGGGAGGCAAGTGGTGTCAGTGGTGGAAGCTGTTATCAGGGGAGGGAAGTGTTACCAGTGGTGGAAGCTGTTGTCAAGGGAGGCAAGTGGTGTCAGTGGTGGAAGCTGTTGTCAAGAGAGGCAAGTGGTGGAAGCTGTTGTCAAGAGAGGCAAGTGGTGGAAGTTGTTGTCAAGGGAGGCAAGTGGTGTCAGTGGTGGAAGCTGTTCAAGGGAGGCAAGTGGTGTCAGTGGTGGAAGCTGTTGTCAAGGAGGCAAGTGGTGTCAGTGGTGGGAGTTGTCAAGGGAGGCAAGTGAGTCAGTGGTGGAAGCTGTTGTCAAGGGAGGCAAGTTGTGTCAGTGGTGGAAGATGTGAAGAGAGGCAAGTGGTGTCAATGGTGGAAGCTGTTGTCAAGGGAGGCTTTGGTGGAAACTGTTGTCAAGGGAGGCAAGTGGTGTCACTGGTGGAAGCTGTTGTCAGGGGAGGCAAGTGGTGGAAGTTGTGTCAATGAAGGCAAGTGGTGTCAGTGGTGGAAGCTGTTGTCAAGGGCGGCAAGTGGTGTCAGTGGTGGAAGTTGTTAAGCGAAACAAGTGGTGTCAGTGATGGAAGCTGTTGTCAAAGGAGGCAAGTGTGTCAGTGGTGGAAGTTGTTGTCAAGCGAGGCAAGTGGTGTCAGTGGTGGAAGTTGTCAAGCGAGGCAAGTGGTGTCAGTGGTGGAAGCTGTTGTCAAAGGAGGCAAGTGTGTCAGTGTGGAAGTTGTTGTCAAGGGAGGCAAGTGGTGTCAGTGGTGGAAGCTGTTGTCAAAGGAGGCAAGTGTGTCAGTGGTGGAAGCTTTTGTCACGGGAGGCAAGTGGTGTCAGTGGTGGAAGTTGTTGTCAAGGGAGGCATTGGAGGAAGCTGTTGTCAAGAGAGGCAAGTGGTGGCAGCTGTTGTCAAGGAAAGCAAGTGGTGTCAGTGGTGGAAGCTGTTGTCAAGGGAGGCAAGTGTGTCAGTGTGGAAGTTGTGTGAAGGGAGGCAAGTGGTGTCAGTGGTGGAAGTTGTTGTGAAGGGAGGCAAGTGTGTCAGTAGTGGAAGCTGTTGTCAAGGGAGGCATTGGAGGAAGCTGTTGTCAAGGGAGGCAAGTGTGTCAGTGGTGGAAGTTGTCAAGGGAGGCAAGTGGTGTCAGTGGTGGAAGTTGTTGTGAAGGGAGGCAAGTGGTGTCAGTGGTGGAAGTTGTTGTGAAGGGAGGCAAGTGGTGTCAGTGGTGGAAGATGTTGTCAAGGGAGGCAAGTGGTGTCAGTGGTGGAAGCTGTTGCCAAAGGAGCAATGTGTCAGTGGTGGAAGTTGTTGTCACGGGAGGCAAGTGTGTCAGTGGTGGAAGTTGTTGTCAAGGGAGGCAAGTGGTGTCAGTGGTGGAAGCTGTTGTCAAGGGAGGCAAGTGTCAGTGGTGGAAGCTGTTGTCAAGGGAGGCAAGTGGTGTCAGTGGTGGAAGATGTCAAGGGAGGCAAGTGGTGTCAGTTGTGGAAGCTGTTGTCAAGGGAGGCAAGTGGTGTCAGTGGTGGAAGCTGTTGTCAAGGGAGGCAAGTGTGTCAGTGGTGGAAGCTGTTGTCAAGGGAGGCAAGTAGTGTCAGTGGTGGAAGTTGTTGTGAAGGGAGGCAAGTGGTGTCAGTGGTGGAAGTTGTTGTCAAGGGAGGCAAGTGGTGTCAGTGGTAGAAGTTGTTGTCACGGGAGGCAAGTGGTGGAAGTTGTTGTGAAGGGAGGCAAGTGGTGTCAGTGGTGGAAGCTGTTGTCAAGGAAGGCAAGTGGTGGAAGTTGTTGTGAAGGGAGGCAAGTGTGTCAGTGGTGGAAGCTGTTGTCAAGGGAGACAAGTGGTGGAAGTTGTTGTGAAGGGAGGCAAGTGTGTCAGTGGTGGAAGCTGTTGTCAAGGGAGACAAGTGGTGGAAGTTGTTGTGAAGGGAGGCAAGTGGTGTCAGTGCAGGGACATCTTCTACTGCCTCTACTTACAACTATTTTCTTAGGTTGAACCTTACCACTGGCTTTCTTGGGACCCATGGCAAGATACTGTATATAATAACATCTTTTATGCTCAAATGGCCAAAAATCTGACAAAAAAACTGTAAATCCTTGTGAAGAAT